>NC_067199.1:34540077-34852430 GCF_000699445.3 Schistosoma haematobium | reverse complement strand
TGAAACCACTTACTTACAACGTTGTTTGAATGTCCAGTAAGTAGACAGGTTCCAATCTGCTGAGGGGCATGTGTGATAAAGGACTTGTGACATTGCAGCAGTTGCTATTTGTAACTGATCTCTGAAATCGAATTTTGCGACCTGCTTTGTAGTCCAAATGTGATATCTCTGATAAGCTAGTCATCCTCCCGGACTTTTTTGCGGAACCTAAATCTCCCTCTGTTTTCAGAATCGATATACTGAATATGACTGAAGAATAGTTCATTAAGAGTTTCATGAGGCAATGAAGTTAGCTTATCTAGGAAAGTGTGATATTTGATCAGCCTAGATGTATCTTTGTCAATTAATGTGTAGAAGAAGAGTTGAAGTTTTACCATCTTTAACATTTCTGATAGTCATGTATCCAACTTCACACTTTTTTAGACGATCTTCGAAGGTTTCACCACCATAGTTAATATACAGTTGTTCATGAACTTACTCCTTCCGCAAGCTAGTATGCAGTATTATTATAAACTATCCAGTATGTGCTCTGGTAGTTGCGGTTGGATCAGCACTCATGCCAGAGACTGGGGGTTAAGAACACTTGAAGGCTTTGAATTTTGAAATGCTCGGTCTTTGATGAGCTTCATATAGCCTAGGGGTCCATTGTGTGGTGAAAGAGTGTGATGAGCAGCATTCATGAGAAAGTATAGAAGAGAAGGGAAAATGAGAGCTGGCGGCTTAATAAGCATACAGGATGCAGATATATCTGAACATGAAGGCGATCACAATAATCTGCAATGACATGACCTTAATATAAATGCAATCTGATAATCGAAGTTGATAGAGTAAAGAGTTAACTGCACTACATCTTGTTATAAAACCCAGACATGAAATAGAGTATGATGAAAACCAAAAATAACTCATTATTTGAAGTCCCTAACATCTACGGCTTTATAATCAAATGAAAAGAGCTATAGAAATCATTTTGATCATCACAACCGTTTTGTCGCTGCCTCTTCAATGTCGCAGCCCAGTTTGCCGTTTTTCTGTCAATTCAGGAACTAATTAACTTACCGGAGGGTCTCAATGCTGTGACAGGAACTATTTATGCCTCGAAATATTGGTGAGCCTATCAATAAAGACAGACAGATGGCAAAATGTACCCGAATGGAATATGGAGGCTGCTGCGGGAGACATCCAGCTTTTATAATACCCTTTGTGGATTATGGGCCGTTTAAGTATTTAACTTATCACAAACTATTACTGCCAATACCAATCTTTCCAATAGCTTCTGTGAGCATCTCTTTTACCCAAGCGTTGAACTTGTTATATGTATAACTTTGACTTTAAGCTTTTAGCTTTTTTCCTATCTTGATTTGGTAGTTTGCATATTTGGCTCTGGGAAGCTAATGACTTAAGGTTTGTCATCAAGACTATTGTCAAGCCTATTTCTCAGAATTGGGTAATTATTACCTGCAATACGAAATAAATTTTGGCTATTTGGGAGACTACATTTCTACTTTTCCCACGTCTTACTGATTACCATTCGATAAATACACAAGTTTGCACAAACACCTCGTTCTGACTTTGCTGGATGCACGCGTTTAAGCTCGTTATACATCATATCCCCTGTCAACTACACAGGAACACTTTAGATCTATATCCGACATTCCTTGGAATTATTTTTCTTACATTATCATAATTGCGGATAAATATTTAGACCCATGAAAACGCACCCTCCTTATAATGACAAGTAACTCATATATATTGTATACATTTGTCTTCCGTATCCTATTAACTCATCATTTTTATACGTCTTGGAATGCTAAAAGAGTTCATGCATTTTCATATCTGTATCGCCCGTCAGTACTCCAGCTGTAACACTTCTTGAATCACTGTCGGCCTCAAGCCCGGATAAAAGAAGAGAGTTTGGAACGGAGTCATCAACCTCATCCAGTAGAAAACTACCTTGGTGAAAAAAGCATCAAAGAGAAGAAACAATTCAAGTCTTCCAAAGCCTCTCCGTCAAAAGTGATTGGATTGGTGCATGCTATGTTGTATCATAGAACCTTGCTTTTCCCTCTGTGTATGTTGAGACCTACTGCTGCTGAGGCTGCTGCTACACTGGTCGTCTTCTCCTGCATTTGTCGTGTTTGGGATAGAAGGGCCAGACCATCTGCGAAGTCTGGATCGTCCAACTGCATTCTAGTTGTCCACTGTATCCCATGCTTCCTCTCAGGTGTTGACGTCTTCATGATCCAGTCGATCACCAGGATAAAGAGAAAGGGTGAGAGTAAGCAACCTTGCCTGGTACCGGACTTTACTTCGAACGAGTCTTTCAGCTGTCCTCCATGCACGATTTTGCAGTTTAATCCATCAAAGGAATTCAGTATGATATCGACTATCTTCGCAGGCACACCGTAGTATCAAAGAAGCTTCCATAGTGTTGTTCTGTTCAGGTTATCAAATCCTTTCTCGTAGTCAATGAAGTTGATGTAGAGTGATGAATTCCATTCAACTGATTGTTCCACAATGATCCGTAGTGTTGCGATTTGATCTGTACACGACCAATCCTCACGGAATCCAGCTTGTTGGTCTCGAAGTTGGGCGTCTATGAAGTCCTTCATCCTGGCTGACAACACGCTGTTGAAGACTTTTCCTGGTATTGAGAGAAGAGTGATGTCTCTATAGTTCTCACACTTGCTAAAATCGCCTTTCTTTGCTATCTTGATCGGGCATCCTCTCTTGGTTCTCACGACTTCTATCGTCCTCCTGAACTTTTTGTTGATGCAGATATGGTCGATTTGGTTCTGCGTAGTGTGATCCGGTGAAGTCCATGTGGTTTTTTGAATGCATTTATGTGGGAATACAGTGTCGCCTATGACCAGTTTATTGAAGGAATATACATTTGCAAATCTGTCAACATTCTCGTTCCCTTCTCTTAGTCCATGTTGTCCCATGATATCTTCATATCCAGCATTGTCCGTTTCCACTTTGGCGTTTAGGTCTCCCATTAGAATATTTAGGTTCTTTCCTGGACACTTCGCTATAATCGATTGCAGCCTCTCGCAAAACTGATCTTTATCATCGTCATTGCTATCATTGGTGGTTGCACAACACTGGATAACATTCATTGTGATTCTTTCGTATTCTGATTTGAAGATCCCTGGTCCATGAGATTCCCATCCTATAAGTGCTTGTTGTGCTATTTTGGATAGCATCGGCGCAACTCTTTGTGCATGTGGTGCATTTTCTTCTTCACGGCCGGAGTATAACAGAAGCTCTTTTGATGCTAGTCTTTGTTGTCTAACCTTCGTTCAATGTGTTCCACTGATTCCAAGCACCTCAAGGTTGTATCTTTTCATTTCTGCAGCAATTTGGATGACTCTCCATATCTCCCACATTATACGAGCATTCCATGTACCTAAATTAATGGCTGCTCTGGTTGTCAGAAGGAGCATCATCCTTATGACTTCCGAAGTAAGTCGGCTTTCACCATGAGGCATCATAACTCTTCTAAACAAAGACAACATAACTCACAGAGCAAAGTTCAAATGGTTTGAATTATTTCTTTCGTTTAGTGGTTTTTTATCGAGTTAGTTTTCTACGGGATGGGGTCGCTAACCCCATGCCCAACCCTCCTCCTTTATCCGGACTGGGGACCGGCAGTAGCCCCAGGGGGACCCAGGCATGTTCTCAACTTAGCTGGAAGATTTTGCGGTCGAATCTAGTCATGAAGGCTTAGGATCCCAACTTAATACCAAAACCTGCTCTTGACGCACGACACACAGCTAGGTTCAGGAAATAAATATCTACGATAGCATTGCCTCTTCTAATCTCGGCTGAGGAATTGTATTATAATTCAGAACTCTTGTTATTACACCATGCGTCAATGTTTTATGCCAACCTGTAGCTTTCGGATGACGAAGTTATTAAAAAATCTTCTGTATTAAGCTATGTGTTTTCCTTTCCACCTTTGATAAATAGTCATTTATCTGTGTGATTCAGCCGCTATCAGATCACAGTCGTTATCTAACAAGGCAAATGAATCCAAACATGAAAACAGTCCATGAACTCTGACTTAAATGACAGCTATCACATCAGAAATTATGGATAGGATGATAGCATATAATGTGGATTGGGACATGTCGAGTCCTGATGAGGATAATTCGGCACAGCATACGTTCGATGATTGTAATGTCTTGTTCCTCAATAACAGCATCAAACCGTTGACGAAAACTCGCTGAATACCGTCAGAATATAGCACGTGCCACCAGCAAAATGAACTCTGCAGTCGAGTTTAATGGCAGAGTAACCGACAATACATGTAACGTTTTCTGATTTTTTAATACGCTGACGCGATTTTGTCATTCAGATGGATGATAGATCTTGACCCTTTCACTCATTTCGTCATTGATAAATGTGTCCTTGAAATTTCTATACGATCGCGTAGTGTTAATGGTTCTCAACCTCATGATCATCGAAGGCGAACATACGATAACTGAAAAGACTTACGTTTGTAGCGTGGCGTCGAGTTGAGATTAACTGTGAACACCGCTACCAAGAAACACGTTCCAGATAAATCAGAAGGCGAGGATCGAACGTAACCAGATTTATTTCGTTGGCGATCTCGTGGTATTGAACGAATACCGAGATCGTGCCAAGGAATGGTACAAGCGAAAGCAGAAGAAAGGAGTACGTGCGAACAGTACCAAAAACCGCGGAACAAGGATGGAAGGTAATGGAAGCACAAAATGGCTATAATTAGCGCAGTTAAACAAAAGCACATTAAAACACACACCGGTACAGTTGGTTATAATAATAATTGTTTTTATTAAACCAGTCGTGTTCTCGTGATAAACGTGAGTCACTACAGGAGCCCCCCGCTAGAAAGGGTTTACACTTTCGATAAATAGCGGTTTGAATCGTGGGACTGATCGGCTGACGAGCGATTGTAGGACGGAAGAATTGGCGAACAGGAAAGCGATCGTTGATCGTCGAGTTGCCAACGAAGGTCGTTTTCGGAGAACAGTACCAGGAGCGATGTGTTGTTTTTATTGCTCGAATTGGCATGCTACACCAGAGTGGTTTGTATCCAGAATCTGAAGAGGGCGTTCGTAGAGGTGCGCACCAGAAACGCTGCAGACGTAGGACGAAACCACGTTGAGCCAAAAGACCAGAAGCGACCGTAACGACCAAGTTCGAGACCAAGCGTATGCCAAACATTCGAAACCAATATATCGACTGAGTACGTTGACAAGAGCGTGGGTGATCAGGCCAGCTTTCGCCAAAGTTGACTGAAGTCGACGGAACCAAATGGAGATGGTCGAAGGCGTGGGCTCAGGAAACAAAAAGAAAATCAAAAAAAAGAAGAGTGTAGCATACGTGTAGTATAGGAATAATCCTACACCGTATCGGTTGTTGACTGTGCGACTATTCGCGGAAGCGTACGGGTAACCGTACTCGGCGACCGGGACGTGAGACGGCAGTCTCGTTCGCGTCGTGTGAGCCTGCAATCTCATCCGAAGTCAAGGGCGGCGTGGTCTGCTGATCTGGACGTGAGACTGTCGTCTCGTCCGTAGACAGTGCAGATGACGCGTGCTGTTGACTGGGACGTGAGAATGAGGTCTCAGATGTATCTAGCGTGGGACCTGAAGGAGATTTAAGGATCCCGCTAGGTTTGCTAGGTCTAGCATTGAATCTCAGGTTGTCAGATAGGGCACTGTCATCGACGTGTGCTGGTTTGAGACGATCAATGCTGACGATCTCGACGCGGCCGTGTCGATCAACCTTGAAGGTCTTTTCGTGACGAGCGATCACGCGAAAAGGGCCTTCGTAAGGTTGTTGCAAAGGTTTGCGTACCGAATCTACTCGTACAAAAACATGTGAACAGGTAGATAACTCTCGAGGGAGAGCGACCTGTCGATGTTGTATTCGAGTTGACACCGGAGGCAGCGTTCGCATAAATGCAGACAGTCGTTGGACGTAGTCTGATTTAGCGAAATTAGGTCTGCTCCGTGGTGTGAAGAATTCCCCGGGCAGACGCAATGTCGTGCCGTATACAAGTTCAGCGGCGGAACATTGGATATCTGCCTTTAAACTCGTTCTGATACCTAAAAGAACGAGCGGTAAGGTTTCGTACCAGTCGTCGTTTTCGTGTGCTCGAAGAGCACTTTTAAGTTGCCGGTGAAACCTTTCAACTAAACCGTTTGAAGCTGGATGGTAGGCGGTAGTGCGTATTCGTTCCGTACCAAGCAGCCGAGTAAGTGAGGAGAATAGTGCGGACTCAAATTGTTGTCCTCGGTCAGTCGTGACGGTCGAGGGACAACCATATAGAGCTATCCATCGTTCTACGAAGCGGTGAGCAACTGTCTCCGCCGTGATAGACGTGATGGGTATAGCTTCGGGCCATCTGGTGAAGTGGTCGATGCACGTGAGTATGTGATCATACCCGTGCGATGGTGGCAGCGGTCCTACAATGTCTAAGTGAACATGATCGAAGCGAGCATCAGGCGTAGCGAATGTATCGAGGGGGGCGGCTACGTGCCTGCGCACTTTTGATCGTTGACATTGTAAGCATTGCTTAGCCCACATACGAACATCTTTATTCATGGCCGGCCAGACGTATCGTGCAGCGATGAGGCGTAATGTAGCTGCGATACCTGGGTGAGATAATCCATGCAGGGCATCGAATACGAGACGGCGATAAGCAGAGGGTACGATGGGTCGAGGAAGACCGGTAGAAGTATCACATAGAATGGTGCCAGAAGTCGTGGCTAGAGGTACTTCCTGGTACTGAAGGGACGTAGAGTGTGGTGCTTCTGTACAGCTGGGATCGTTTGCTTGGGCAGCGGCCATAGCAGGAAGATCGAGCACCGGCAGGGTAACTGCATTCATTTGGATTCGTGATAGAGCATCGGCAACACAGTTCGACTTGCCTTGGATGTGACGAAGGTCTGTCGTGAACTGGGAGATATAGTCCAAATGTCTGCACTCTCGTGGTGAGTAGCGGTCAGACTTGGTATGCAAAGCATACGTTAAGGGCTTATGGTCGGTGAATAAAATGAATCGACGTCCTTCTACTGCGTGCCGAAAATGTTTGATGGCGCAGTAGGCTGCTAGCAGCTCGCGACCAAAAGCGCTATATCTCGTCTCCGTGGCAGTAAGGCGTCGTGAGAAAAACTCGAGAGGTTGCCAACTACCGAAGATGTTTTGTTGCATGACTGCTCCTATAGCAACATCGGATGCATCAACCGCTATACTAAGCGTGGCTGATGGATCGGGATGGGCGAGAAGAGTGGCTTGCGCAAGAGCCGTTTTGATTTCAGTGAATGCAGTACGTGCAGAATCGTTCATTTCCAATCTGCGTGGGTTGCCGCGTAGTAAGTCGGTTAGTGGTCGTAACCGTTCTGCCGCGTGTGGGATGAAACGACGGTAGAAGTTAACCAAACCGAGAAAAGCCTTCAGTTCCTTGAGTGAGGACGGCACGTTGTACTCCTTTATTGCTTGCACTTTGTCTTCACAAGGTAGAATACCCTCTTGCTTGATAACATGACCCAGAAATATTATTTCTCGTTTACCTAACTCGCATTTGTCTGGGTTAACTACTATTCCGTTATCCGAAAGGCGTTGGAATAATAGCGTAAGATGTTGATAATGTTCATCTACGTTTGATGATGCGATTAGCAGGTCATCAATATAGACGTGAACAAAATCGAGGTCTCGTACAATGCTATCGATAAACCTTTGAAAAGTTTGAGCAGCATTCCGTAATCCAAATGGCATTCGTAGGAACTCAAACAAACCGAAAGGAGTCGTGATAGCGGTCTTTTCGATATCTTCAAGAGCGACTGGGATCTGATGATACGCTCGTACCAGATCGATCTTAGAAAAGATAGTCGTGCCCTTGAGCGATGCCGTGATGTCGTGTATGTGGGGGATGGGGTAGCTATCAAAGCGCGTAACTACGTTTAGAGCTCGGTAGTCGCCGCATGGTCTCCAACTAACCCCATCTTTTTGCGCACCATGTGTAGAGGAGAGGCCCATGGACTGTGAGAAGGACGAATAATACCAGTAGCTAGTAAATTGTCAAACTCACGCTTAGCAAAAGCTAATTTGTCCGGTGCCAGTCGGCGAGGTCGTGCCGTGACTGGCGGTCCGCGGGTGACTATGTGGTGTACCACACGATTGGTCACCGATGGAAGCTCCTCGAGTGGTTTAGTGAGTACGGGGAATTTCTCGAATAAAGCGTGGAATTTATCGTCACGCGAGTAAAAAGTGCCGAGGATTCGGTACGCGTTCATGTGGGCTCTACAGCCCATGAATTCGCTGTTCGACGAAGTATCGATTAGCTGCAGCCTACGTGAATCGACAAGCAATTCATAGTGCTGTAGAAAATCGATACCTAGTATGGCTGTGGGAACATCAGCAATGATGAACGTCCACAGATACCGTCGTCGGTTGCCCAGGTTGACCGCGAGTTGTCGTGCACCGTAGGTAGGAATGACTGAGCCATTCGCAGCGCGTAGTCGAAGCACTGTGGCTTGTGACTTGCTGCTACCTCGTGGTACGACAGAAACTTGGGCCCCAGTGTCTACTAGGAACCTAGCGTTTGTGCGATAATCGTGCACATAGAATAGGCGACCAACCTGGGGAGAAGGGCCGGCGAGTACGGCCGCTTTTACTCGCCGGCGCTGGCGTTTCCCGCCTTGTATGAGCATGGTGCTCGACAACGGCGGGCGCCAGACCCGAAGGACCTATGGAACTAGCACCAACTGTCACTCGCCTCCGTAGCCGCCTTTCGGCGTGGCCTGGAAGATGCCCTTTTTGGGCGAGTGGTGACGGGTTTGCGAGAACTTGAGCGAGCTCGGGGGACGTAGGGTTGGGGTACGTTACAACGGTCTCGAAAACTAAGACGTGTGTGAATACACCCGGCCCTGTCACCATGAGCTGAGGAATGACCGGCGTCCATGTCTACTTTAGGACGTGCCGTCGAAGCAACTACATAGGTGTCTCTATTACTAGTCCTCGCCAAAATTTTGTCTGCTATGAGGGCTACCTGGTTAAGCGGTGAGTCCTCGAGCAGTGCCGTCACAGTAGGTTGGATATGGGCTGGTAGTGACTCGAGCCATAATTCCTTAACTATCTCCGAGTCAGATGCTGTTGGTCCTGCAAGAGATTGCAGGCGCGTGAGGTGATGGCTTGGTTTAGCATCACCCAGGGGGTGACGTGCTAACAGGGTCCTCAATCGTTCCTCCCTCGATGGGAGGAAATGTCGGAGAATTGCCTCCTTGAGGCGGTCATAAACATTAGGCACGTTAGAATTGAGGACGACCTCACGAACAGCTACTAAATTGTCCCCGGGTAGCGATTCGAGAGCGTAGGCGTATTTTTGCCTTTGGCTCGTGATACGCCGAGTCTCGAACTGAGACTCTATTGCAGCAAACCAGACCTCAGGGTCGTGGGGGATAAATGATACAGGTCGAAAATGAATGGCCTGTACGTCTGAGTCTATATTATTAATAGTATTCTTCTCGCTATCCGTCATGTCGTGTATATTATATATTAAAAATTAATATGAAAATATACGACAGACGTGGATAGATAAATGATAGACTCACCAAATTGACTTCTTTGGAAGATTTGACCCGAGGTTGCGGCGTGTTCCAAACTTTGGGATCACCAATTGTAGCGTGGCGTCGAGTTGAGATTAACTGTGAACACCGCTACCAAGAAACACGTTCCAGATAAATCAGAAGGCGAGGATCGAACGTAACCAGATTTATTTCGTTGGCGATCTCGTGGTATTGAACGAATACCGAGATCGTGCCAAGGAATGGTACAAGCGAAAGCAGAAGAAAGGAGTACGTGCGAACAGTACCAAAAACCGCGGAACAAGGATGGAAGGTAATGGAAGCACAAAATGGCTATAATTAGCGCAGTTAAACAAAAGCACATTAAAACACACACCGGTACAGTTGGTTATAATAATAATTGTTTTTATTAAACCAGTCGTGTTCTCGTGATAAACGTGAGTCACTACACGTTCAACATTTAACACCTAGATAGGACCAGAAATAGTGGACGGGGAAACACCTGATCGGTCTGGTATGGCTCGGCCATGCAGGGATAAATAGTCCATATACCCTCTTGTTTCTCGTGTCAAATATATTATTCCCTCCCCAGCCCAAATGTATGTTTTGTAAGGCTTTGGCAGTAATGACTGTCACGATAAGGCGAGTGGGCATAAATAATGATGCCACTATCATATACGGTCTGATAGATTAGGTAGTCGTATCATAATAAGTCCAGTTCAGCAATTTGTTCCATTATCCTAGTGACAAAGTTAAATCCACTTAATATTGGCCTAGGGAGTAATCTTACAGTAGTGTATGTGTTCTGTCTATCATGCCCGCAAATAATGTTCCAAATAAATTGAGTAGCGCGTCTGTTTTTTCAGTTCTTACTTCTTCGTCAGTCTGCCGATATAAATGTATGGGATACAAATATCCCAAACGCTTCTATTCGATTTTTAAAATCTATATCGTCATTAATGGAATCAATCAAAAGAGCATATACTATGTGAGTAGAGTTTGTATTTCATCTACAGTACCAATAGCTTAATCATCTTATGGTCAGACAGCAGACAAAAACTAATATTCTTAATCGGATCGCTTTGGCACTGTCTTCTCATTCAGCCACGGTGAAACTTTGAAGCATTAACAAGCTAACTTTGAAACACAAAGACAGGGTCAGCGGCAACAATGGACCAACTTACTTGTCATAAGGGCGCTAAAGCCCCCTCGTTAGTGTGACATGAGTTCGATGATGGTTGTGTAAAATAGGTTCGACAAGGTTATCAACTCTGTTTACGATGTTTAATCTCTTACTACACTCTTTAGAATACTGGAAAGGCTGCAGATCAGCTCATACTAAAAGATGAATATCTTCTGTGATAAGACCATCCAATAAAGATCAACAACAGAGACGGGATAGGACTTCAAAGAGCACAACCTCCCTGTATGATACTGGTACCCCACAGCTGCGGTATGACCATGTATCAATACACAGAGCTTTACCACCTCGTCGCTAAATCTTCAGAATAACAAAAATGGCTTGCAATAGTGTATTTAAACAAATGGCTCGGAGCAGTCGTCAAAGATGCATAGACTTTTGAGTACACAAAGAACAACGCTGGATTGGGAAGCGTTAGAAAATGATTGATAACTTTTTCTGCATAAAACGAGTTTCTATCCCGTCTCGTCCATAGACTGTTTGTTGGGACATTTATGTGACAACCTAAAAATCCGCAAACTTCTCTTTTATAACGAAAGCTTACTGAATGAGGAGAAATGCATTTATTCCGAATAAATCGCGGTTTATAATTTACTTTACTCATCCTGATTTATGTATATGTTTTCATTGCTATTTATTTATAGCACGTAGTTTAAATAGCTGAAGAATTTTATCACTCTTTAGTCTCTCTACTTTACTCTTCCAATCATGTCATTCTTGCTCGACAAAAGAAACTGAGGCAGAGTTAGCGATAACATGAATTCCTTTGCCCTTTGAAAGAATGATAAAAAATCCGAAAAATGAAAAAGAAACATAACATTACCTACTACTGAAACTTTTTCATGTGAATGGAAAAGGTAACTCTATTAAATGTTTTCAAGGACCAGAAATTATCCCTTGACTGCATGAACAAAGGGATAATAATCCGTACTTCATCACCACAAAAACAGTAGATGTGCAAGAATGTCAAGTGTTTTAATCTATCGTGCTGCTTAGGCGCTGTCGTTGTATCTCGCGGAAGCTTTCCAGGTTCTCTTCATCTTACATATTGGGACTTGTAGTGGCACACTTCAAACTGTTCTCATTTTTGTATATTTTGATATAATGGAGTTCTAAATATGTGTCCTATGTACTCAAGCCAATCTGCAATAATCTTCGAGAGAAAAACCCTTTCCACCGATGGAAAAGTCACTAGTGCGCTTTCCTATGAACGCTCAGCGCCCCAGCAAATCCGAAAGAAGAGGTTAGCTACCATATAAACCATAATAATTTTACAGATGGCAGAATGTACACCAACCTGCCGGTATCTTTATCGAGCCGGAAGTCCTACACAAACAGCTCCCAGGCCAGAAACCGACAGTCAAAACAAAGTTCCAAACGGCATGTCGATTTAGTGACTAGCTACAAGACAAAGCCCAATTGTGCACACATTAGATGTCCAGAAGGTGAAAAATCACTTGAAGCCCATTTAGATGGCTATGTGCAAGTCTCGTAAGTCGTCTATTTTTAACTGATTGCATTATTAGAAGCCAATTTGTCCTAATTCCTGATTCTGCATACTTGGAAACCAATTATGACGGGACCCCTCCACAATGGGAGCAGGTCTCGTTTGTAAAAGTCCTGAGCAAAGGCGATCTAGTGTGTCCCATATGTCTCTATTCGCCTATCACGCCACGAATGGGTAAATGTGGACACGTTTATTGTTGGCCCTGTGCATTACAATATTTAAAATACGAAAATGAATCGGATAGCAAAAAGTGCTCTGTCTGTCCCTCCTTGTTATCATTCGATGGACTCAGGAGGTAATACTTTGTTTTGTTTTACGAATAATATAGGGTATCCCTAACCCATATTACTCCAACGAAGGTCGGCGATAGCATATGCTTGACGCTAGTCAAGCGTTCAGGACTTTGTGTAACTCCTCTTTCATCTCTCCAAACATCTGAAGCTACCATTGGATCCCTTTTCGGATGTGTTTACGTCACCGATCAAATAACACTGAAAAATATTCACGAGTCAGAGATCGATCAACTTCGTACGTATAGAGCTATTTGTGAAGTAGATGGAAACAACACAGAGCTGATTCCATTCATTAACTTTGCCTTCGAAGAGCTGAATCGCGAAGAAATGCTTCTAAAATCTTGCAGTACCAGTTCATCTAAGCCTTGCAAATCTTGCAGTCAAGATATTAATGGTGTTTCTACAAATGAAACATATTTCTACCAAGGTAATTGCAATCTTTGCTGTAATTCTGTTTAGCTATGGATAGTCAACCCATTTTCTTAGATAGCCTAGGGTGGCGATGTCTACTAACGGAGTACAAAGAAACACAAAATCTTCCAAAGAAGATTGTCGCAACCGTTGTGTCAACTAAAAATTATCGGATGAACTCCGTAAGTCACAGGTATTTTTTAATTAAATTACGGCACCTAATTGGTATAAAATATAGCACTAGTCTTAAAAAGACTTATTACGGATTCATTTAAACATATCATTTCTTTTAAGCAACAGGGCAGAAATGGAACTCCAGTTTCTGGCTATTCGAAATGCTCAGTAAAAACTAGATTCTCGATAAGTTCCCGATTTCTAATTTCACCAGTATTGTTATATTAGCGTGCTTAGCTCACCACGCTGTTCCAGAAACAGTAGATGATTGAGTGGAAAAATATAGTTCACTTACGTTCTTCGGGTGATATCTATTCCTGAGTGAATATTTATACATAGTTTTTATTTAAAGCAGTTAGTCTAATAAATTTCTTTAGTGTAATAAAAAAACGAAGATTATGAGAACTATGTGATATATTAGCGCAATATCTTTCGAACAATCTGATCACACATGCTTGTTAAGAACGTTTATATATAAAAAATGGAAGGTCAACTAGACTAGAAATATAGGGTAAGAGGAGACAAAGATAATAAAGGAGTAATATGGAAACAATTTGCAACCTCATCAATCTGGATAATAAGCTAATATTACCAGGGTAGATTTAAGGTGAGAACAAACTGTTTTTGAATACTCAGAGGGAGTTTGAATTTTCTTATGTCTAAGGCTTCAATAAACCTTAGTATACACCTTTTCACATTTTTGTACACCACAAAAGCTAAGATCAATCTTATAACCTCTTCCAATTATGTGTTTGGCAATAGAGAATGATGGATGTTTATCCTCTAGTCTTATTGGGCCATTCGATTCGATTTGTTTCTGCAACCATTTAGGCACATGTTCACACACCCTAATTTTGAGATTACGATCGCTCCTCCCTATGTATGTGACCACACATCTAAATTGGTAAACATAGTAGGATGTAACGCAATTGTTTTCTTGTCCTCTAGGTTTTGCGATGAAGCATGCACCTGGTTCTTTCTTTGATAATGACCTTTGCTGCGCAATACGTTTTACTGATGACTGATTTAAGCCTTTGTTTCAATAAAAGGCTATTTCAATCACCTCTAAATGCTAAGGTGATGTAGATGGGCTTTCTCCACCAAGGCTGTAGTAGGTCTCACTATACCATGAACTTTCCATCTATTTATGAATTTAAAGGGATAACCGTTTTCCATTAGTGTTTTATTTAGCAACCTAACATTATCATCAATGGTATTTGTGCAAATACGATCAAATCTGTTAAATAGACACTTTATCAAACAGCGTTTGCTTTGCATGGGGCAATGACTATGATAACTAAGGTATTGACCTGTCCACGTTGGTTTTCTAAAAATGGATCGTTTGATTTAACCATCTCGCCTACTTATAAGTATATCTGGAAAGGGAAGCTGGTCGTTCTTCTCCTTTTCGCATGAGAGACTGTGATTTTGGAGAGCGTTAAGTTTATTCAATAAACAGCTCATATCCTCCTTTCTTTCACAGACAACTAAAATATTGTCCAGATATTTCTTATAATGTGACATGTTTTCGATTAGGTCTTCAGCTAAAGTTTCAACATGTGCCATGTACCCATCTGTAAATAAGGGTCCTAACAGACTACCCGTAGCAACCTCATCAATCTGGCGAAAGTATTCACATTCGAAAGTGGATTGAAATTTGTCAGTAAATAATAGTAGTAAATCTTTAAGAATTTTTAAATGAACAGGTAATTTAAGGTTGTTTAAAGATACTTAGTCACATAATATGTCGATAGTCTTTTTTAAAGGTACATTTGTGAACAAGAAATTCACGTCAAATAAACACATCTTTTCCTTGATATTAATATCACCTAAATGATCGACCAATTCAAAAGAATACTCACATAAACATCTTCGGATAGGATCCAGCAATTATGTTAGCCATTTAGCTAAGTTATGTGTAGGTGGTCGGCACATTGATAAAATTGGACGTAAAGGAATGTTTGATTTGTGAATTTTAGGTAGTCCATGTTGCATTTGGAAGTATTAGCAAACGGGAGGGAAGAGTAAATTCAAACCTAGAAAAATCGCTTCACATGAATATTATAAACAGAAATTTAATTTTCTAAAAACTATGGGTTCTGAGTACCCTCATTTTTATGGACTGGGGGAAGATTCCACTCTTTCACTTGAAATGGTCACGAACATATAACCACTGCGTTTTCGCGGCGGGGTTGTTGTTTAGGAAATTGAGAAGACCAAAAGCTAGCGCCCGGTTCTTTAGCCGGGTTGGTGGCACGGCGAACCCACCTAGGGGGGTTGGAAAACCCTTATCCTAAACCACTGTTTTATATGGGCTCTGGGCTCCTGGGAGAACAAATGGCTTGTAAAGCTATTGTTGATCACCGGATACCATGCGACTGCATCTCCTGACGCCGTTCCTATACTTTGTAGATTAGACCACATGGTCAAGAGATCGGGGTGTGGCTCGCTGTGAAAACCACCTGCTTCAGTTTGCGCGCTTTGGCAGCATCACAACCCTCACACAAATCGAAGTGTCACGCATATATATATATATATATATATATATATATATTCGGCGCCTACTTGTACCAATATTTGTATCTAAATAACAACGACAATCTAATCTACAAGGCAGTTGGGCAACGTCAGATGCGGTCCCATGGCAACCGGTGACCAAAAATAAGTTCATACAACATTGATTTGGAGTCAGTTTTTCAACTCTACTACTAGACAAGTCCTGCGTATCCACCAACCCGGTTAAAGAACCGGATATTCGCTTTTGCTCTCAGTTTCGTTTACAACACCTCCACTGCTAGAAGACATTGATTATATTCGTGGTTATTTTGGAGCATCTATACTTAGTGGTTAAATAAGGTTTGATAATCACGGACCTGTTTTTGTCTTTTCAATAATAATTACTATAAAGGATGTCTTCCTACCGACATGTTTTTTCTTTCAAGTCCTTACGAAAACCTCTGAGGTACCTGAGCCATTTACCTGATGGATACGCCTTCAGTATAGTGGAAATCAAGCTAGAACCACCGTTGGTATCTGAATTGACACTATCTCACTTTGCCACATCGTTGAATAACCGCGCATTGGAGCGAGATCGAAGTCGTCTCGAAGATCTGAAACTTACTGAGTTAAAAAAGGCAGCTGAAAACCAATTTACGTCACTGCGTAAGATAACTGTTAATGGGTTGGTTTTTCTTTTATAGATAGGTGCATGCTATTTATATATTTAAGGGAAGTGGTAAGGTAGTGATACGTTCGTATCCAAGCTTTTGCTCTTAACATCTAATCGTTATTTCAGCTCGTGACCAATCATTTTTCATGACTTACTCATTACGATATTTACCAACTTATTTTCATATATGATAATAACTTTTCTATGGTTTGCTTTAATGAAATATAACCGAATAAACCCCTTTTCCCATATCTGTATAGTGATAACACCATTTCACCAAAATAAAATAGAGACGTGCAGCTCAGGTGAATTATTTTGAGGCTGAACTGGTGTTGGCCACTATCTGAAAAAAATAATGACTGGATACGTTAGCTGTGTATAAGTTTGAGTTTTAGTTAGATGTCGAAAACTGTTTGGTTACTCGTTGTTTGTGGTTTGTAGAACATCAAATAAATGCGCCTAAACGAGACTGCAAGACGACTTGTTATTAAGTAGCTCTGGTTAAGTTTTGCACATTAAAAATGTTACGACACTTATTATGAATGATAATTTGTTGAACATTATCACCGTATTCCTTTCTTTAATTTAGGTATACGCAATAAATGTCCTGACCGCTTCAGTCAATGAAGATCTATAACGTCATCAACCCACTCCCCACTTTGACTAAGACCCTCAACATTGCCCCCCCTGACCTGACCCATAAAACGTTAGCAATTATGGTTTGTAGGAATGTTAGGTAAAATCTCAGAATCAATAGTGGTTATCGTAAGGATTTCTATCTTAAGCGTAATATCCCTTAGTTTTTCCCTAAATGAATTTCAGGTGAGTTTTTTTTATCTTGCCATCCGATTGCGAGATGTGATTCATACAAGTGCCCTAGACATAAATACTATGAGCACTCTGTTACTAGAGTCTTCAAACCGCTAACGTGCTGTAAGATAAAAAAGCGAATCATTCATAAGACCAATAGCCTCTCCTGAGGTGAATAAGTCCTTTGTTTCCCAAATTAAATCACGACTGACTTTGACGAAGATGGACCATACTTCAATATAACACTTTCCAAATTAGCAAGTGGGATAAATTTATCTTAAAGGGACCTATGGATAACAAATATCTGCAACGTGTTTATTTGGTTCATTAAGATGAACCATCATTGTGACTGATTTGTCGAGAATATTTCTATCTACTGAGCTTTGAGAAACTCAGTTTGCAAGTAATCAATAATATCAAGCTGTCTGAAAAATAGATGGGCTCAGGTTCGTTTTAACTTTGGTTAACCTCCCATTATTTTCGGTTATAAATAGAGTCATACCAGGAATTCCTCTGTTCAATTCGACTGATGTTCCGTCAGTCATCCGTGTATTATGCAACGAAATGTGACGAGCATAAGGTAAATAATTATGCAGTCTATCGTTCTTATGACTAAAGTTGGTTTGCAGGCAACACTTGTGGATCCAAGTATTCGGTGGTCCTCTTCGCGTATCGTAAACACAGGTGAGCAGCGAACTGCTGTCGATGTGGGTACTTGGAGCATATGATACGCGTGTACAGATACCATATGATACGACGCACTATGCAGGGTAACACGCTTGAAAGGTACCTAGACCCATGGGTATCAATCCATCAAAACCCTGGTCAAAGCAATGCTGGACGGTACAGGCTTATTGATTGATGTCTGAGAGCTAGTCGTTACCTATGGTTAGAGTAGTCGATTAACGTGCTTGGTTATTTAATCGTGTTTTTACTTTCTCACCGTTTAATGTGTCACCCCTTGTATTTTAGCTCCTTTCCGTCTCAATTCTACATTCCTAGGATGTAGGTAATGTTAGTGTAGATTGATGCACACTTATGTATCCAATGCTGTATTAAGTCCCACAGAATAACAGCCTTTAAATACATGCATAGAAAAATGATATTCCATCGTTTTTCCATAATCATATTTTGTACCACAATTGCATTGTTTTAGTGTATTGTACTAACGTATTTTCTACGTAACTTCCAGCTCCAGGTTTTGTTCTCAGCGGTCATGCAACTTTATCAGCTAAGCAAGGTAGGTTATTTATTGCTCTAAAGTTTTGTTTCATAGAAGTACAACTTGACCCCTCAAATTTCGTCCCACTCTCAGCTACGACGCAAAATATAAAATGGAAAGAAACTTTACCAATCAGTTTTGCTGAAGTAAGTACTATTTCCCATCCATTTTCGTGTATGTGAAAATGTAGTAGACAACAACGATTTAATACAGAGGTTGGTGGGTTCTAAACAAGTATTAAGAGAAAGTGACAGATTTTATTGCCGGCCAGTTTGTAACGGGTTAATTTTCGGTGTATAGAAACAATCTCTTTTAGATTGGGTCTCGTTTCGCACTTATAATCTGCTTCAGGAAAATATTTAGTTACTAGTCATTAGCGGGTATACAGCACATCATTCTGCCTGATGCTACAACACTGATTTAATGCAGCTCCAAATAGTAGAGGATTTTCATAACAATTAGCATTCCAATCATGTATGTCTTTAGTGTATTTCTTGTGTGTGATAGAGTTGAGGTTAGTCACAGTGGAACTTATTTACTGAATATATGTATGTATGGTCACATCTTAATCACTGTACTTGTGAGTGCTAGTGATAGTACTCAGCTGCTCAAACCGTAAAAGGTGGAGCAAGAACTGAACTTCAGTAAAATTTATCAGCTAGGCCTTATTATCGTTTAAGTGAACTATTTTGGGGTGCATTTCTTCTACTAAAAGTTCTATTTTCTACAAAATATACTTTACGTATTTAGATTTCTCGCTCTGGTGCACTCAATGTTGTTGGTCCAGATCGTGTTGCCCATTTCTCGCGAAGTCCTCCGAACACAACTAATCCTAAACGCTTCGATATCAATTCCGAATCTTGGCCTACCTTAGGTGAAACTTCGAAAAGCTGAAGAAATATATTAAAGAACAAAATCGACCAGTCTCTAGTTTAGTCGGACAGAAAGCTTGAGTGCCTGGCAAACTATTTTATATTTTCCAAATAAATTTTTTTATGGCTCGACAAGCCAAACTTGACAAACTTCAAATGAAGTGTCTGTTACTCTTACTTAACAAGTAAACGGATATGCTTACAAATTAGTTATTTTATTCAGCTGGTTATATCAGCTTGGTTGTGCATAGTTTGTTGATTAGCTTCCATTACGATGTGCATGGCAAAGCATCCAATTCTTACATCCTGTTATCAATATTGTTTAGATGGACAAACTGTAAAAGCCTTAGATGACGGTTAAGTTATTTGGTCCCCAGAAAAGTATGACCACTCTTAGAAAGTGTATAGTACAAAAACATGTAAGGGTAATTGACAATACGTTTGAAACTAAAGTGTACAAAATACATTCCGTTTGTCTCTCTCTCTCTCTCACACAAGAAATAACAAAGCATGTAAGTTTCCTTCCTCATATCTCATCAGCAGAAAATCACGTTGACAGTTTATCACTCAAATAGAATTATCATGTTCCGAGTATAACATTACGCCAAATCGTTAGGTAAGTGAATCAGTGGAACGGCACCCGACTAAAAATTAGAAAAAATGGGGCGAGCTTTAATGATAATTTATTTAATAGAAACAGAATATTCCCTTGATTTGTTTTTTGTTGGGTGCAACACTTTCCGCATTTGTCTCAAGAAAAACTGACTTAAAGTTTACATATATATATTACAAACTGAGAAGTCTCACACATGTTCCTCATAGCAAAAGCGTAAAAACATGATCACTATTGAGATTTACTCGATACGGAACAACTTAAACTTTTCTTAATATTCTCAAATTACATTTCAATGAATGTAGACTTTAACATGAAGCCGTTGTTTGACTTCATCGACTTATCCCAAACTACATTACACACTAAACAAACGCCCAAATCGATAAAACATGAGGCGACCGATCACACTTAATATGAAAACTTACAATGAATCCCATCATCGGTCCATCTAATTTCCGTGTGTGTGGTGCTATTCTTGAAGAAAACTGGCTTAGGCATGCTGAGAATCCAATGCACGTTTCCCACGGGATATGTATTAATGTGACTCCGAAATCTTTCCTCCATGAATCAACCAACTGTGCTGTATTCCTGTAATTGAAGAATAAAAAGTTGTCTTTATGACAAAAGTAAATTGAACTGATAGTTTGAAGAAAACCCGTAGGCTAAGTAAATATAACTGCTAAAAAGGAGTAGAATTCCCCAACGAGCTAACCCCTTAAATGGTGAGACAATCATTCAGTGTCTGTATACTTTCGAACTAACTGGAAAAATTCGCCATGCCAAAGAATCCTCACTATTAATGACAGTTTATATTATATGATTCATAGCGATTTACAATCCTCCAGATATTGGAGGGCCTACATCAGAATAATAAATGGAAATTTACTTATCAGCATTTACGGTCTCAGTATGAAAAATCACTTTACAGTTAAGAAACACTACATCTACTTAGCGAAAACTTCATAAGAAATAAGCAGAGGTGGATGGTGACTAGCAGCGGAATCCAGGATGCGAGTTTCGTTCTACTTGGGACTCATCAGCTGAATGTACCTGTATTCCATAGATGTTCAAACAACCAATACAAAAATGAATTCAGAAGAAATAGTTATCTAGGAATGTGGACGAAATAGTGTGAGTTCACAAAATATGTGAGTAATTTGCCAAATGCATGTTTTGTGTATTCAGTCTTTAGACAGTGACAGGTCATTGAAAAACTACTCAGTACCCCAAACGGAGATAGGTTTACCACGGTTCGGATCTTGAACCCAGTGATTGTAAAGGTTAAGTACTTTGATCACCACGCTACCGCTTCATACTCATATCTAAGAACTTAAATCCGATCAATTTCTTAGTTGATGCACTAACCAAATTCATTTTCCAATTTGAAGTCGCAGCTTTGTAAACAGATGATAAGATTTTGACAAGACCTGATTCAACAACTGAATATAATATGTTTAAGGCATTTAAACAAAGTCATTGTGAACTCATGAAATCACTGAGTAGTACCAACACATTGTCAACGACGATAAATGATTATTATCTACCAAAAATTTAGATACTATCTAGTGACTGAAAACAACTACAGCTCCGATGATCCTCAACCTATTTGTTCAATGTCATGAAACGTAAACTGTTGTAAAAGACAATTTAACTATGAGGTGAAAAATTTGGGAGCTGTTTTTCTAAGGTTTTATTTATGTGTATTAATTCCATGTTTATTGAGTATTTTGGTCTTAATATTTGCATACTATCCTAGTTCCAAGCTTTTTATTTGAATGGTAAATTGTTGCTATAGCATTTTCCTCTCAGACTAGAACTGATTATTTGT
This sequence comes from Schistosoma haematobium, assembly GCF_000699445.3. Taxonomy (NCBI): domain Eukaryota; kingdom Metazoa; phylum Platyhelminthes; class Trematoda; order Strigeidida; family Schistosomatidae; genus Schistosoma; species Schistosoma haematobium. The sequence goes on along the minus strand of NC_067199.1, from coordinate 34,830,755 downwards.
GTAACCAGTACTCAGGTTTTTTTCCATTAATTTTGCTGTTCAGTGTTAATACTTTTATTCGATTGGTTTGCTGCGTGATCTGGTCTTGCATGCATATAAGTTGATGTCTGAAGTATAATAATGATCTTGGATTGGAGATTATTGGTCTTCTGTCCTTTCTCTTCGTTCGGGGCTAGTTATTATTGAAGCAAACGTCAAGCATAGAGTATCAGTCCTCCTCATCCTTGCCGCGTATTAGTTGCTTAAACCAACCGGCAAAATATCAGATAGACAAAACTCATTGAAAATTGTTTACAACTGATAATATTAACAAACGGTGACTTGTTAAGTAGGGGATATTTGAAGATCCCCAGTTGAGAGGACTAAATAACTTTTGATTTCCAATGATTTTTCGAAGTTGGGATCAGGCGTTGATGGGAGCCTCCTTTATGTTTATCATTCCCCCAAAACCCTTCAACATTCTCTAGTCATACACTGCCTGCCTAGCTTTTTTCCCCATTAATTTTAATCCATAACAGACTACTACTACTTTACTATATTTTATACTTATCGAGCAAAAAATAGTATTCCAACATTTGTGTAACAACATTGCATTGATCAATCACTGAGTAGTGACCAATCTTACGTTTGACTAGCTTTTTGGTGCCGACCGAATTATATCGACCAACAAGTTGCACTATTTTTTGATGTCATGTGATTTGAAGTACTCAACAGAAGACCAAGGATCTAAATTCCATGCTAGTTGATACCTGTAAGGTATGTTTGTGTGTCAACTCGATCGAATAGAATTCGATTAACGCTAAGGACTAGACAAACATGACATCGGTCATCATTCAATGACCAGTCAGTGTGAATATTTCAGTCCTACAGAAAGTCATTCACGATCCAAATAGTTCAGTAGCAACATTTCAAATTGTGGGGCTGTGTGATGTGGGAGCACCGCTTCCCTGAATATTGCACGTTCGCCTTAATGGTGAGTGGAAACAAAGACAAAACTTAGGCCCAGAATTTCCTGGAGAATACCTTCAACCACATAACATTATATTGCTTCTTCAATATAACTAAACAGAAAGTCGAATAAAGTGGAAAGTTTGTTTTCTTGGAATGATTAGTTTGTGTTTATTCACCAGATACATATCACTGATTATTTTTCTACTTCAATTAATGTAATGGATGTTACCGAAATGTAATATAAAGACCATAAAACATCGACTTAATTTTAATAATAGTAAAAGAAATTTCAAAGAAAAAGGCAACTTACGATGAACAATTATTATTCGGTAAAAGTTGTTGATAAAATACACGACGACAAGCAATCGGTTCAATTTTCACAGAATGTACAGTGTGTTGTTCATTCTTTCCTAATGAACCCTCATTTACATCAATTGTAGGTGACGTACAATCTTGTAAAGCAGTTGTATATAATCTTATTTTTTGGTCAGGTAACCAAAGCTAATAATTATGGAATTTTATCAGAAACAAAAGAAAAAGTGGATTATTTCTTAAAGAAATAACACTAGTAATAAAAACTTTGAAGTTTTTTTGTCCTAAATTCACTAATCCCGATGACCCCTAAAAAATACAAAATCACGTGACCGGGCAACACATGTGTTTCACTTGTACACAATGAGATGATTGAAATCTTCGGGTTGGAAGGTATTGTACGGTGAACAGTGAACGTTTTGTGTCTAATTTTAACTTATGCTTATATATATATTGGTATGTGAATAACTTTCTTTCTTAAGGCTCTATAAACTTACTTGATGAAAATCAATGAATATTTAGGGGAAACAATTGAAAACTAATGCACTTTATACACTACAAATATAATTTTTCAACTAAGACATTTCAAATTTTTTCTGAACTAGCTCCATTTAGAAACAAGTAATCGATTTTATTTTATTTATTTATTTATTTAAACACATAAACATTGGTACAAGGAGGCACCAAATAGATATGCGCCATACAGATCGCATTTGATTTGTGTGAGGGCTGTGATACTGCCCGGGTGCCCAAACCGAAGCAAGTGGTTATCTTAAGGGACCACACCCGGAGCCTTTGATCTGAAGGTCTGATCCACAAAGCAGTGGAGCATCGTACGGAAATGCAGTCCCATGGTAGCCGGTGACCAACGATTGGTTCATGCGCCATTTGTTCCTTCAGGATACTGGAATCTATGTGCACCATTGGTTTGGGATCAGGGTTTTCCAACTCCCCTAGGTGGACTCTCCATGTCCACCAACCCTGTTAAAGTGCCGGACGTTCGCTTTTCGTCCTCTCAATTTCGTAAACAACACCCCCGCCACGAGAAGGCAGAGAGTAGGACTTCTCTGGCAGATGCTGTATACGCGTGGACGTGTGAGAGCATTTCGAGAGGGAGGGAGGGCGGGCCCACCCCACTCTCGGTTATATCAGGACATTCGGGGGCAACTAACCGATAAAGAAAAAGGAATGAAATAACTCAAGTGTATCATTTCTCCATACACATTATCTTAATATTTCCAAGAATAAACAATTCATTGACAGCAATTTCAGCAAGACAAAAGCAAACAAATTAATACATAACCGGATTGATTTCGTAGTTCACGTAACTGTTTCATATCTTTCAATAAATCCAGCTAGAGACTAGTGGGTTATCTATTTTAAAGATTTAAAACAATTTGGCAGCATACAAGTCAATGATTTGATAATACACATAATCGAATGAATAGATTTTTGTTACGTATAAATAAATTAAAAAAATAGTCTGCTGTGTAGGTATATGATCTAAACGAAGTTTTCTCTTTTTCTCTCTCTGTAATATATCAAATTTACCATAAAATCAATAAGTTCCGATGTTGAAAATGAACATGAAAATCGATGTTAACAAGTGCACAAATCAGTATACGTTGAAAATTTTGGAATAAAAAAAAATCTCATTAGTAAGCAGTTACTTCGTACTAGTTTAGATGAGAGAGAGAGAGTGAAAGAAGAGGAATTGATGAGCGTTTATGACCATTATACATATGATCAAACCTGAGACCTTTAACTGATACTTATGGAAAGGATGTATTCTTAGGTAAAACCAAATAAATTTTTAAGAAAACTTATTTTATTTACATTAAATATTATGGTAGTATTGTGGTGTGTGTGCTACTTATAGTGACATAAGTAGTATATGATGTTAGTCGTGAACAGAAGGTCTGACAGCAGAGAGACAGAAGAATTGAACAGTAAAGAATGGAAAAAGAATGTAATTTGTATGAAAATGCAAGAACGATGAAGTCTGAGTCATTTCGAGACAATTGATGGACAATTTGCAAATTAAGCATTTACTTTATGATTGTTAGATTTTATTAACAAGTCCTGTGATTTTGTGTCAAGTACATTCGAGTGTCCCCATCCGTGTTCTGTTTACTACAGTATCTGTACAAATAAATCGTTCACATAAAATCCCCCTATAGGCAGGCGGCTACTTTCGGAGACAAAATTTCAAGCAAATTAAATATCGCTGCTCATTCAGTTCAATTCATCAGCGTTGATCTTGAGTGATTAAATAACCGTTAAGATAAGGATCCTAATATTAATCAATTTACAATCTTCTAAAGAGATGTAAGCGCATAAAATTAGCATCACACATATTTTCTCTTAGAAATAAACTTACTAACATAAAGTCTAAAGGTCCATCCCACGTGACAGCTGATAAAATAACACGATATTGAGTATTTTTTATTAAATTTTCAACTAGAAGGCTATAAAATTCCATTTCATCAGCCCTGAATAAAAGATTGAAAGAGAGAAAGAAAATATCACTGAATTAATCTATTTTAAAAATTAAATAAAAGTAGTGTGTTATGACTAAACAAAAACTGATGTAGCTCGATGCAAGCAACAACGCAAAGATGATAGATGAGGATTTGTCATACACCAAAAATAAATCAAACAATATCTGAATACACACAAATTCTTACATCTTTCATTTATAATCATCAATAGTTATACGGGGTCAGTCAAATATCTCTGAGCCCTAGCTGAATCATCCGTCGACCTGGACCTATCTATACAATAGAAGACTGAAAGTCAAATTGTTGACCGAAATTTGTCAAGGTCAAGCATAACTTGCACGGATTAATCTACACATGCCATGAAACTAGTGCAAGCAGCTATCAGTCAGTCTTGTACTTTTTACCTCTCCACTATCTTCGTATTAAAATAAATTAATTATATGGTAAGATCCTATTTGTTCTTTGATGACACCAATGAAGAACAATAGCTTAACCACCAAATTAGACAATTGTCAGTGGTGTGACACTAACGTAAAACGACGTATGTTAAGCATTCACATAATTCCTGTTCAACTCCAGTCGAACAAAATCTACAGTCATATTATAACATTAAATTGAGTAGCACTTGACATTAATTAATTAATAACACAATATCTGAATACAACCTGGATAGTAGTTAGTTAACTGTTGAGTGCTTGAATTGATCACTCACAAATCCACATCCTGAGATTAATTTGTTTCATTGCCCAACAAATTTAGTTGGACCTGGCATAACATAAAGTGCATTGAGAAATATGCTACAACACTGAAAGCAGTATTCCATTACAAATTATAGATGTAACACTGAATAGATGCTTCGGAATATTCTAACATTTGATTCTTCTCCAAAAAAATTTTTGTTGGCAAGTAGACATTAATAATATGATGCGAAAAATCTCAGATATGCAGAATTAAAGTTTAAATCATGTGATTGGTGCTACTAATACAGTATGGAAACCCGTTATATTTTTTTTGTCATCCCATGCCTTTTTCATACAAAAATACAATTTAAATTATATGAACGAATTTCCAGTTGTTGAAGTCGATGAGTAGAATGCTAATAGATCAATGATGTGCAACGATGCAGTCAGTCAGTCAGCTACAACGTAGGACTAGGCACATGTATGCATCGGTCCAAGTTGTCACACCTCATTAGCCCAACAAGGTGAACGCCAAATTCATAGAAGCAGTTACTTCTGTGATAGTAATATATAAAAGAAAGATTGCATATAAGGATATAATCCAGGGAGAAAAAACCATTTCGTAGAAAAGGAGGTATAAAGTAATTTTAATCTCACGGTTTAAGGGAAGACAATGTGTGTATACACCTACGCTATTGTGATCGATCCTGAGCGATGTCACCCAGAGTCCCCAACGATTGGTAGTCTGCATCTACCAACATCGATCGAACAAGAATTTAGTGACTTCAAGGACTGATGCTACGTTTTGGTTTGGCCGTCCCTAACTTTCTTCCAATCATCCCCAATATCAGTCAGCATTACGCGTCGTGGTAATCGGTATTCAGGCATACGTAACACGTGGCCCAATCATCTTAGTCAGTGAATACTCACAACCTCATCAACTGATTTAACATCATTCGTATCGTAGGTCAATAATTGAACCTCCTGGTAGGAAATCAATGTCCGAAAATTCAGTCGACGAGAAAGTTATTTCCAGCAGTAGGTCTATGATGAAATCGAACAGAAATGGAAATAGTGGACAACCTTGACGGACAACGCTTGACGTTGCAAAATCAGATGACAGTTCGCTATAAGCTCTGACTCGACTGATAGTGTTCGAGTAAAAAGTCATCACCAGGTTTATATACTTCTGAGGTACACCTTTCAATGACAGACACTGCCACAGAACCTCGGTCTACATAATCAAATTCTGCTTTTAAGCCAAGAAAAACCGTCATTCTCGGACGTCGATAAGCATATCTGCGTCCTAAAATCTGACGAATGGTGAATACGTCATCGATGCAGCCATGGTTAGGTCTGAAGCCAGCCTGGTTTTGTCTTATTTGCAATTCACGAATATTTGCTAGGCACCTGATAATTGTTGATTCCAGTATTTTAGATGTTATATTGGTCAAACTAACCCCTGTATAGTTACCACAGGATAATTTTGATCCTTTCTTATACACAGGGAAGATCAGTGATTGCGACCAATTAGACGGGATTACATCCAGTTTCCAGACTTTAGCTAAAATATTGGTCAACATAATCGCAAAAATTAACCCACCATCCTTAAAGACCTCTGCAGTTAATCCAACTGGACCAGTCATTCTTGCTCATCTGAGATTAGCTATAGCTTTTGAACTTCAATTAGAGTCAGAGGGTCTGTTTCAATGTTCAATTCAGGGTGTTTGGAAATGGTGGGTAACTGAAGGCCGGCTGGACTGCTTCTTAAAGTGTTCTGCCCATCGTTCTAAACGTTTGGACTGAAAGCAGATAAGTGCCGTCTTATTCCGAGATTTTTTCACTTACACTTGACTTCTTAATTTCGGTTTCCTTTATTGGTCTGAAAAGCTGTATTGTGCTACCTACAGCTGCTGTCTTTTTCATCACTTGTTTTCGTTGCGCACCACTGCTCACAATCGTTCCGTAGACTTTTGATGAATCTAGATCTGATTTGTTTACGCTCTTTATCATGTTCGGAGCCTGATGGGATAGGTTTGCGAGAGTCTAGCAGTGGAGTAGATGTTGCTGTTGTCTCCACAGCTGCTCCTATATCCTCTCAGGTAACATCTGGACCAGCTGCCAGTCCACAAGAACTAGCCATCGGGTCGCCAGATACATGGAGGGTTTAGCTCGTCGGCTCTCCGTTTGGCGAGGTGAGGTCAAGTGAATGACCACACTAGGATCCTGTATGCGTGTTTTGGCGACACAGTATACATCAAGGGTACCAGATTCTAGGGTTTTAACCAAGGAGGTCTGTTGGTCGATTTCACATAGGGTGTGTACGTTGAAGACTCCAATGTGTAGTTTGGAGCGAGGTTTCAGTAGACATGGGACAGTGTTTCGCGCACTAGAATCGTTGACCATGGTGATACTTGAGGAGAAAGTTTAGAGTTGACAGTCGAGGCAGGAGGAACATTAGAATTGAAGAAAAAAATTGATTGTCAATACAGTGGTCTTGAGTGCTGTTAGAGGTATGGGGGTGGTTGTCACTTCCCAGTTGCCCACACCGTAGAAGGGTTCTTTTAGGGGTGCCTGAAGAGGAAATTGGGTTAGAGGTGATCTTAGTTACCTGAAAGCGTGACCGCAATGCCTAAGGGACAACTGCTTGTGGGCGGTCACATACGACAGTTTTGTGGGTAATTTTCATGTTAGCCCAGTACTTATTGGGACCTTACCGCCAGAGACGGAAATCCGTGGGATAAGGCGAAGTGTGCATTTTAGGGTCGACCTTTTCTGACCTCACCCTTCCTTGGATGAAACAGGATCGCTGTTATGCTGGTTGTATGAAGGAAACACTTTACTCCAGTACGACTTCACCCTCGGACCTTGTGTTTGCTGCTTTTGGTCTTACCGGTCTTCAAACAACCTCTTTGGCATGATAAAACCTTGAAGAACAATTTTTCCAACCAACATAGCTCGATTGGTTCATCATGATAGGCAAGCCCGACCACCACGTCACGGTAGCAATAATACGATGCGTGGTCGAGTGATAACTCTTCATGAGACCAAATTTTTAACGTAAGTTCTCAAATGGTTTGAAATCAAAGACAAGAGACCACTAGCTAGAGGAATAAATTTTTCATATAATATTCTGCTTATATAAAAGATAGTGACATAAAACAGGTATGAAAAATGTCATAAGCGATCGGAGAAAATCAGTTTTCGGGGTCACACACTTTCCAATCAATTAATGCTTGATTGTTAGATATAATTCTCGGATATCATATCAAACATTGAATGGTAATTACCACATAACAGGCCTGATTCTGCTCGCCACGGTCAGTGATAATAATACCAATGACCACTAAAATGAACTGAAAAATGACTTTGTTACCACAAATTGATAGAAGAGGAAGGAAAATAAATAAGCTAGAATATCTAGGAATATGCGTGTAGTCAGTTATTCATGTAGTCAGTATAGAACCTGGTAGATATATCCATCGACCCACGTTGACACAGCCCATTAGCACTGAGAAATGAGATTAACAAATCGACCAACGTCGATGAGAGTGAGAAATACTAAAGATGAACAATATAGTTCGAAAATGTGTGAAAAACATAGAAACGTAGGATTTAAAAGATAAAGAGTTGATACATCTGTATAACTGACATCGACTTCAAACCACATTACTTAGCATCTGAGGTCACTAATCATGCAGACCACAACTAGCTAGTCTACACCTACCAATACGGAATAATCTAACAGTTGACTTCATGGATTTAAAACCACACCTTTATTCAGAAGATTATGCATGTAAGTTATGGACGTTAAATCATAAATCACTTGGAGATCTTAAACTAGGTCATTTAAACCAACTAAGATCAAGTACAGTAGTACATTGAATAGGGAGTATATTTTGAAACTCGTACCACTACTATGGTGAATTCCATTTCATAAAAAAGTTAACCTATAAAGTGCATGCAACTCCGCCTGGAGCCCCTCTCGGGCTACTGACGGTCCAAAGCCCAGAAAAAAGAGGAGGGTTGGGCATGTGGTTAGCGACCCCATCCCATAGAAAACTAACTCGCTAAAAAACGCTAAGTAATAAACTGCATGCTACTACTCAGTAGTATATGTAATATAACTAATTTTTTATATCACCAAAATTCACTGTTTCACCTCAGTCCACTAGAACGAATGCCATCTATCCAAAAGTAACGTTAAAGTAACTTTGATGTATCTAAGAAGCTGTGTTTTTAACCGGTAATGAATAAAGATAACTATTATCAAATGAGATCAGCTTAGTACATATTTGTACAATAAGCAAAACATGCAAACTAGGGACAAAAATCAAGCAAACCAAGAATCCATAAAATAAAAACGCTACGTGGAAATAACGTATGACATCTCTTAGCTTCAACGACTAGAATTTCAAGTCTGCAAAACTTGGTTCCAGAAATTCCCAATTTTTTGCACAACAATCATAACCAATAGTTAGAAACATTAGGGGGTATTATTCAGAATTGGATATAGTAGAGTATATTAATTCATTGTTCACCTTACCTCAGATTATCAGTTTTAATATTAATCCATAGTTTCATATTCTTTAACTATATTAATTCTTTTAGATTTATATACTCTACACTTAGTGATACTACTAAGTTAACGCCTTTGATATTCCTCTTACTGTCCTTATTTAGCATGGTAGATGCTGTGCAGATAATTGGACCGATGCACATATTTTCTGAGTCCTACATTGGTTCCAGTTAAATGATACAGAAAAAGCTGGGTAGTACATATGTAATTCCACCAGTTAGTTGACTGGTGTCAATCTGCATTGTAAATCTGTTTGAGTTTCCTGAGAATCCGACACATCTTTAACTCGTTTTAAATAAAATTTGCATCACCCTTTTACCCACAAAAATCCAAATTTTACTCAGGTACGTATAACGCGCAATATTTCTGGTTAATATCAACTCAAATGTCCTGTCATACATTGAGTAGCACTACCGAAGAAAGTCATGGGCAGCTAAACCAAAACGTGGCATCAGTCCTTGAAGTCACTAAATTCTTGTTCGATCGATGTTGGTAGATGTAGACTACCAATCGTTGGGGACTCTGGGTGACATCGCTCAGGATCGATCACAATAGCGTAGGTGTATACACACATTGTCTTCCCTTAAACCGTGAGATTAAAATTACTTTATACCTCCTTTTCTACGAAATGGTTTTTTCTCCCTGGATTATATCCTTATATGCAATCTTTCTTTTATATATTACTATCACAGAAGTAACTGCTTCTATGAATTTGGCGTTCACCTTGTTGGGCTAATGAGGTGTGACAACTTGGACCGATGCATACATGTGCCTAGTCCTACGTTGTAGCTGACTGACTGACTGAGTAGCACTACATAGTTAAATATTCCCCAAGGAATATCGGGGGTGGAACAAGTCACATCTAATCGTCAGTCGTTAAAAACGTTCTCTCAATATTACTTGATAAAATCAAGCCTTGACAATTCAACACTTAAATCATTGATATATTGAATGAAGAGGATAAGTAATCAACAAGAAATAACTAGACGCGATTACTGGATGATATTTTATCAATTACTTCAAAGCGTAAAATTGATAAATGATTTTCACTTATTTTACAATAGTTACAAAAGTTGACAACAATGAATCTAGACAGATGTGGTTGTTAAACATACTATCGAATTAAAAATAAATATAAATGGGAAAAGGTTATATTCGAAACTTACATTAATGGCTTTTCAATGTAACCAATAAAATCACCATCAATATCATTTTCTCTAATTAGTAAACTTAAACAATTAGCCCAAAATACAAAGTATTCTTGAGAGCCAGACAAGACTAAAAAGTACATGAAGAAGAAAGTGACAAAAGTCAACTACAATTATAAAGAAAAAGACAAACATTATCAACGTATAGCCCGGCATAGATGTGTATTGACTTTAGTTGTCGTACCACATTAGCACGAGATGAAAATAACAAGAGATCGAAATGATGTAGTAGTGATAACAACAAGAAAAACTCAGCCCTGAAAATATGGTTCGAAATGACAGTCATGTATGACGGAATACTGAAATTCAAGACTAGAAGACTGTAGTGTCGGTTGCTATTCGCTTACCAATCTTGACTGCTTTTATATGAGCGTGTGTGCACTTCTTATCCTATTCATCACATGTCTGTAACTTATTTCCACGTGACTATAAATATAGATTCACGCTTAGTTAAATTGTCTGCGGCCTATGCTCCATTGGGAGTAACAGGCGTAAGTAAGTAAGTAAGCCTAGTTAAATTGAATTGACTCACACGCCTCGATTGTGCGTCGTTCCGGTTCATTCTCTTCACTTCGCTTCTTTTCTTCCAGTGTTTGTCTGGATTAACGATTGTGTGAAATACACGTATTCGAAATTCATTCTCGTATTTGACTTATTTAATTCCATTGTAAATTAACGCGAGTTAAACCGATAAAAATATACGGCGATTGGCGACATATATATTTCAATAACAATCAGAAACGATCAAATCGGGGTCCAATCTCCAGCCACTAAAGTGGCGGACGCGTTGACAACAATATCTAATCTAATTGGTGTCGAAATATCAAGCCAATAAAAGATAAAGAATGAATCTATTTGGACCATTGTGAATTATTCTGAGTCATATCACTCGAAGTCTCCAACTACTGGCCAGTTGTCTTGCCGATCACATACAGGAAGCCTGTTTCTACCAGCTTAACTCACGTCAATAGTGAGTTCGTGGAGTGATGCCATGTATTGGTTTGGTGCCACTAGCTTCCATTTAATCTAGTTCCGGACAAGCAAGCATCCCTCGTCAAAGTAGGTCTTAGTTAAGCATAAGTAACATATGTCCTAACCACCTGAATCGGTTAGGACTTTTAACCTCATTAATTGGTTAACTACTTTGTCTGACACCATAATTCTAAATTTAACACCTACAAAAGAGGATAAATATCTGAGTAAAGCAATTTATAGTCACTGACTATATCAGTATTTACTCTACACTCGAAGATTGGATGTCGACGGTTGGAATCGATATGACATCATTTAGAAAACACCTAAGATTTAAATAATTTATGCATTCATAGTTACAGACTTATTTTTTTGTATGAAAAAAATTAGAAGTTAGTAAAGCCAAAATAATATAGGATAAGTAAACTGGCACTCTGGTTGATTGTAGGGAGACAAGCGCTCTAATAATAATAATAACAAGATTGAGAAATAACTGTATGGACATATCAAAAGAAACTGAACTATGTATGAGCCCCGAGATTCGTTTGGGAACAGTAAATTAAGGACACACAACAGACAAATATGTCATAACAATTAATAAAGATGTATAAATGAGGAATAAGAAGTTTCTTTACTCGCACCTCCCTCGATAGTGATCTGAAATCAATTTCGAGAAAGTAATAGGTTTGTTTATATGTCGAATTTCAGATACTTTTTTTTTACCAAGTCCTAGCCTCTCACTGTAGAATATATTGTTAAGCAAACTGACACATTAGCAGAGTAAACAAATAATCTACTCTTATACATTCCAGCCACAAATGACATGGGATTCCACTCAAATGTATAACGATTTAAATTACAACACTTGAAACCAGTGCAGAGAAAAAAAGTAACAAAACAATAGCCGAGTAGTTGAAACAGTAATATTAATGCTAATCGAAGACTAAACAGGAAATACAGTTCAGCTGTTTCGGTGATTTATTTGAATAACTAACGACGTTAGAAAATTATCTGTTGAAAATCATGGGTTTAAGAACACAGCAACCTATAAGTCACCAACTACCGGGAGCATTCGTATAGTTTTGGTCCTATGAATACTAAGAATTTCCTTAATATGAGATATGGTACTCTATTGAGTGATCAAACAATCTGAGACTTAAAGCGTAAACTAAGAATCTGTACTTCAGATATGTGAAAGAAGTACTGGCACGGAAACAGACCCATTTACCTTGGGGGTAAGGCGTCCCACTTGAGTTCCATAACCAAAACTAAACATACAGCAACAATTATAACTCGATAGAAATGAGAAAAACCCAATGTATTCAAGTTTTTTTTTCATTAGAAATACCGTGACTATTAGACAAATGATCGGTCAGAATAAAGTTGATTTGAACTCAAATAGTGAGGAACTAGTGTTATTTATTAGTCTTAACTAATACGTATCAAGTATTTGCTTAAAAGTTGTAGCTTGTTGTCGGTTCATAAAGGCGAAAAATACATTACTAGTAGTACAGCGTTTTACCACTGCGCTCACTTTTGGGTTTGTATGACTATATGTACTACTTAAGAGTATATATATGATGAACTTCGAAAACTGGGGATAGATTTAGACTATTTGTTTTGCAGGAAACAGAATTAAAATATTATCCAACAAAATATTTCTCCATTTTCAATATATCAACTTTCAACTACAACAAAGAAATGTGATCTGTACCTTTTTTCCCCAAAGCCATTAAGCAACTAGAGCAATGAAAGAAATCGTTCCCTTTGGATTGAATGGACTGTGGTTCAATCAACGAACGATCTGTCATTAGTTCTAAACCAGTGAACAAACAGCTAGATGGAGAAGCCAAATATAAATTAACTGGAAAAGTCTGCGTATTAACGGAGTTAGAGGCCAAGTCCTCAGTGCTTTTAGAAGTTGGATGACAGAAGTAGCCATCTTCAATGCATAAACCTTCCTCCTCGAGAGTGATAAATTTCTGGAAGTTATTAGTACAAGTAACATCTCTAAAACGTGTATGTGAAAATAGTTTGCTTACTTTATATTTCCTAACTTCTGTTGGCAAAATTTGCAAAGAATCGAATCAGCTGCAGTAAGGTTACTCATAACTTTACTTAATTTAGTTATGTTGTCACAGGTCTGACTGCTATACGATGCATTAAATCTGCACGACAAAGTTCTGTCATTAACTTGACAAAGATTTTTGCATGTCATGCACGATATATTCAATCCATTTAATGTCACTTGATGAGTTTCATTGGCATTCTGAATCTCAATAGTATCCGAGTACACATTAATGTGACACGATCTGAACACAAAAGTATTAACGCAGAATAACCCAAACCCTGTCTCTTTGATGCGACAATATGTAACATCAAGACTTTTGCTATTATCAACGGCTTCAGCAAATAGCATTAAAGCTGAACAATGCAGTCTCCTGTTTTTCAGCACCAATTTAAATTTTAGGCGAGTAGCTGTAATATGAACAGGAGTTTAGATTGATTCGGTTTAGCTTCGACAGTTTACTCAAATAATTAAGAAATCTATGAGGGAGAACGATGCAAAAATCTCTATATGTCAATCTAGAAGTGTCGAAATTTACAAAGGTAAATCAAGATATACTGCACAAAGCAGAAGTAAAAAAGTAGCGCAAAAAGTGTCACGATAACCCTTAAGCGCTGCCCAACTAAAACCCCATATGGCTTCAATGAGCGCGGTGTTGTTACTCTCCGAGCTAATAGCGGAAAGTTCAAATGGTTGTGAACGCGCTTACGTGTCTAGTAGCAACCAAAGCTCCCAAGTTTGGGGAAATTCCAGAAAATTTCGGGGAAATCCCTGAAGTGAAATGGCCCTCCCCAAAGTTTGGGGTAATTTTAAGGACCACCAATACCTCCAGGAAGGAACAACTAATGCCACATCTACGTTGCGTAACCAATATCTTTGTCACCAGCTTGCGTAAACTGGTTGATTTTCTTGTGCTTGCTTCTTGCTGTTCCAGTACGGTTTCAGGTATTTAATAACGTTCACTGGTTGGTAGCCTAGCCACTCGACTGAACAAATTCTAGCCAGTTTGTTAGTTATTTTGGATTTACATTTAAGTATGGGCGTCTGTCGCAGAGTAGTAGGGATTTTGAAAACCAAAAGCTGTCACATCAACAGGTGTGAGGTTGGTTAGTTCAAACGTGTAAACAACAAAGAGATAATCTTAGTGCTACGAGAAGACGATTGACTCAAGAATAAATATATAATTCACTTAATTGGCAATGTGTCAAAAGACTTAATCGAAAGAATAAGAGATGAAATTGAGATAATAATAGGAAAGATAGGAAGTAGTTGCTGATACATAGTGCTGATAACAGTGGTAAATTATGAGACATGCATCAGAGACATCTGATTCAGGAGGTAGATTGTGATCCATGGATAAGTACCTGTTTATTAAACCTCCTCATAAAGCTATTCACTAAGTCGGCTGCGGTCACATAGGCTGAGAAAGGATTCCAAATGGGGCAATCCGTAATAAGAAAAAGTGTGAGTGTACCTAGATAATCGCTCTTTAATATGTAATCCTTCAAAGGTTGCCTTATGGTCATTTGTCGTTAGTGACAGTGTATCCCAGGATAGTGGTACGTGTGAATTAGTTAGTTTCCGCCTGAACTGCATGGGAAAAGAGCCGCTGATTGGTTTGGTTTACCGCAGTTCAAGATGTGAGGTAAATGAGGTCTTGCTAAACAGTCTCAGTACTTGATCACAAAGTGGTCGATGTCTAATCCTAGGAGACTTTATTGCACCCACGGTGGGCTGGAAAAATCCGAGAACTGAATTGTCAGAAAATTCCGTCGAGCAGGAACTAGTTGATGCGGTTATTACATGTGCCTCAGTGCAACATGTGAAAGAAGCGACTAGGCACCACCCGGACTCTGAATCATCCTTACTAGATCTTATACCGACCCACTATGAGGATGGCGTTACGAACCTCCATTAAAGCCACCCCTAGGTAAAAGTACTCATGCAGTTCTAATCGTCGACTTCCATACAGTTGTCAAAAACGAACACGTGTCAGCTCAACCCAGACCTAACGTTTAGAAAGCAGATATACAAGATATCATACACTCCTCAATAGACTGGATAATAGACCCAGAGTCACCGATTGAAACAGCTTGGGATGTATTTCGAAATTTATACGTCAAAGTTAATGGACCTCACATCCCTTTAACTTCACCAAGGGAGCCGATAAACTCTCCGTCATGGTTCAGTAAGGAAGTTCGCACTCTTCCCCGTAAGAGAAGAAAAATGTGTCATAGGTTTAGGTTACTGGGGCTGATGAGACAAAATCTCAGTTTCGAGAAGCTCGGAATACCTGTGCCTTGACCCTTTGTAAGTCTAGAAGGTTGTACGAAGAGGAAATTGTCAGGGAATCCATAGAATGCCCTAAACGCTTGTTTTCGTATATAAACCAAAGGACGAAAAAGGAAATATCCCAGCATTATGAGGAGATAATACTGCTTCATCATTGGTGGAAGACGACTTTGGTAAAGCTCAAGTATACTTTAGCAATGTATCTACCATAGAAACACCCTTGCCGTCAGTCCATACAAACCCCACACACACATTGGACAACGTGACCATTAAAGAACTCGATGTCTTTGGTCTGCTAAATAAGCTTGGCATAGGCAAATCCACGGGACCGGATGAACTGCATCCCGGGTTACTAAAGGAATTAACTAACTTCGTTGCGAACCCTTTGAGTATATGCTTTAATCTATCCGTAGCCAGTGGTCGTTTACCAAAAGACTAGAAGAACGCTATAGTAAGCCCTGTCTTCGAAACAGGTACGAAACATAAACCTGAGAATTACCGACCCGTTAGCCCAACTAGTGTGGTTGTTAAAATTTTAGGAAGGATTATTCAAAAGAAGCTATTTTAATACCTCCGTGGAAACCGGATCCTTAGGAGGAGCAGCATATTTTTAGAATAGGTTATTCTCTTATCACTAACTTATTAGTAGCTTGTGAAAGCTGGCCAGCTCTTAATAACCAAAGGTTACCTAGAGACGTAGCCTACATTGACTTCAGCGGAGCTTTGGACAAAATTCTTCACAACCAACAGTTATATAATATAAGAAATGTCGGGATTGGAGGCAATCTATTGATGTGGATAAAAGACTTCGTAGTTGGGCGCCAACAAAAAGCACGGGTAAACTCCGAGTGGTCTAGCTGGGAAACTGTGCTTAGTGGAGTGCCTCAAGGTACAGTTTTGGGGCCAGTGTTACTCCTCTCATATGGAAATGACCTTTCTCATCTCCCATCATCATCGATCTTGTTATATGCTGACAATGTCAAGATATGGAGAGCGATAAGAAGTGGTGGTGATAGGTTAGAACTAAAAAATGACCTGGGAAAATCATCTGACTGGTCTCAAACCTGGCAGTTGCCGATAAATAACTCCAAGTGTATTGTGATGTATATTGTTCAAGGTACAGATACATACATGATAAGTAGTATTGAGCTACCTGTTGTCCAGACACGTAATGACTTGGGAGTCATCGTTAGCCAGGACTCAAAGACTGCTGCACACCACCGTGCGAAAACCGCCAACGTTTTTAGAACCCTATGGTCAATACGTAGGACCTCTAGTCATGTTGACGTCGAAATTTTTTGACTTTTCCACAGCGTTTGTGAGTCCCCAACTTGAGTAGCGAATACAAGGGGATAGCCCTCGCTTAAAAATTGACAGTGCGCTCATGGAAAAAGTTCCGAGAACAGCATCTAAACTGATTCCCGGAATAGCGAAGCTACGGTATGCTGCTCAACAGGCTAATCTAAATCTATTCCTGTCGATGTATCAAAGGACTAGAGGCTGCTTGAATACAGTTTTCAAATTAATTAGTGATAAGTTTGCACCTGATATGCCCTCATTTTTCTTGGCTTCTAAAACAGAATTTACGAGAGCACTCCAAAAAAGTTCACAAGCCCAGAAAAAATTACTTGCCAACTGACTATCGACTTTCCCACTGAATTATCAACGAGTGGAATTCATTACCTCAGAACGTGGTTGGGGCTCCATCTATTAACGCTTTCAAAAGAGAGTTGGATCAACACAGAGTCCATAATTTCCAGGACTAACTCAGGCCATCAAGCCCCCTGACGTTTCCTAACTGAAACTGAAGCTGTAAGTACACTTTATGCAAAGGACGTTACTTTTCAGGTTTGGTTTTTCAATATCGTGGTTAGTATGGTATAACAGTTGTATAGTAAACACTTTTAATCATGCGGTTACTAAGACAACCGGCGCCTGCACGTGTTTAAAAATGAGCAATAAGAGTAGAGTCGTGCATAAAAAACAGCTTGCCATTAAGAAGGTTATTATCCACAATTCCTATGATGTTTCAGATAAAAGAAGAGAAAGAAAAACAATTCTTCCTAACTGATGATAATGGAAACATCATAGCCGGAACATACAGAACACCGGTCGGAGGTTTGAAGCTTGCTATTTTATAGCACATCTGTTTCCAGATGTTAAAATTAAAAAAATTGAAGCATCAGGAAATTACGACATCTTGTCACTCGCGCGTTCAATGAACGACAATTTTGCATCGAGAACCAAAGAGTTATTTACCCCAGAGGTGGAAGCTGTTAAAGAAGCTATCAAAACAGGTCTTTATATATACATATATATCGTCAAACGTTTTTAATATCCGATGAATCTGCTTTAATTTCCGGTTCAACCCAACTTTGATATAATCCACTCAATAGTATCATAGTAAAATACATATTTTTCAGCGAGATGAGAAGGCTTGTTGGTATTGATGATGTCACAGGTATTCAGTGTTTGACAACGTTTCTACCAGTAACACCTTCTAATATAATTCGTTCCCACCCAAAGAAATCAAAAGACAGAGTCGAGGAGATCGGAAGAGTATATTTGGCGATGACCAACATATCGCAATTCTCTGATCTAATCTGGCTAGCGATTGCGGTTGATGTTGAGCACGGCGTTACCACACGTGATCTGGTGCGGATGCATGACCGAGCGCCTTCAGCTAGATGAGTCCACTAAAACATATGGTCAGCATCCAATGTCGAAAACTTAGAGCTATTTATTTTGGGGATTTATTTACCGCTACAGCATTTTCAAAAATTTCTATTAGTTAAAGTATTCAGCCCTTAAATTTTTTTGAAGACCACACGTCTGGGATTCGATGTTTAATGCTCTTTTAAATAGTGTCACCAGCCTATGATGTTTACCAAGAAAATTAATTTTGGATTCTAAATATCTCAACCGGAGTTGGTTAATTTTATCAAGAATGTATTTCAGTCGATCACTTCTAGACGGCAAAATCAATGAGGATATTGATTCCAAAATCATCATTCAAAACATCGAGTGCATATGTAAAGCATCCACTCGATCAGAAATAAGATGGTTGGATACTATGGGATAACCTTAACTTTTCTAAGGAAACAAGAATATCCTTTTATCATCGTAGTTTTAAGGCTTCCACATATTGCACTATGTCTGTCCAATACCAAATTAGGCTTTATTTATTTAAGACGCAGCCAAGATTGAATCCTCACTGACACCACAGAAAGCCTTAAAAAGAGATTGAAAGATTTCAGGAGCTACTGACCTGTAGTGAGTTGCAGTTTTAAGTTCATGACCTATAATAACTTGAAATTGATAAGTTTTGAGGGAGTCAGTTCAGAACTTTTCTAGGCGACTGACTCTACCACATTAGCATGTGACTATCAACTTCAATGATAGATTGTGTGATTGTAAAACTAAATAGTACATAAATGAAATGCTTAACCATATGAAGTAAAGTGAAGTATGATGGAGGTTTATAATATTATCAACATACTTGAAGTCCATACTGAAATCACATATCACAGGTAAATGGCGTTATTTCACATGATTTGAATAGGCTAATGTGATCAGTAAATATTATTACTCGTATAACCTAAAACCATTGGTTCTGAATTTTTTTTATTAAAGAATGTTTCCAATCTCTGAATAATGTTTTTTTCAGAGAACTGCTTTTGAAACTGCTGGTATAATATTTCTTTGACATCAGTGGTTTTGCTAACTGTTCTCAATGGTCAAGCAATATCATATATTTCAACAGGTTATATATATATGCTTGTATACAAATGCATTACTTGTCTTTCACCTGTATCAGTGTAATATGAGTGGTTATGTTTGAGCTAGATAACTTGATATTGAAGTGTTTACTAGGGAGGGATTCTGTTTCATTTCATGGACCGTATAAATTTTGAGATAAACATTAATAGTATGCATCAATTACAGTAAAACCTGTTGTACCAAAACGATGAGCTTATTAGCTTGCTAAAAACATAGAGCAGACTTGAGTTACATAGTTTAGTTAACATCAAAGACCAAACAGCCAGTGATACCAGTTATTCTATGGCGCTTAAATATTGGTTTCACGTGTGTATACGCTTAAAGTCTAGCCTTTTAATTCATCTAATATGTAAAACAATTAATCTAGCTAACGTTTGAGTAACTACCTTTTGCAGATTACATACGTTTCCTTTTAAAATTCAACAAATTTTAAGGTATATATGTTGCATGGAGACCAATAGATAAACCTTGGAACCAACAAGATTGTCAACGTGTATGTTCCAATTCTCGTTGTTTTTGTGGACACTCTTTAAATCAACATGAAGCGTTTTCTGTGAATAAAGCATTCCCAAAGTGTAATCAGGTTGGCGTTCATTGTTTTAATTAATTATTTTTAGATTTGTTTTGTGCAAAAATAACGTTCTGTAAGACTTTTTCACCTGTTACATAAGTTTTAAAGCACAATAATTGTTAAATAACCAGTAAATCAGGTGAAAAACAAAGTTACACGATTGGTAGACATCTGAAGTCCAGTTAATATATTTTACAGATTTATGTTTCTTACATAAATGAGTCAGGAGAACATACAGAACTAGGTGAAATTCAAGACGAAGAAAATGTAAATTGAGATAATGAGTGTATTTATATGTAAAATTGTAATTAATTTTAAGTCATATCTCTTTGAGTCCTAATAAGAAAGTAGAGCGCTGCACATTCTGATCGATGTTTACGTGTAAGACGGCATTAAGACCCAAATTTAACCGCTAAACTGGGTTGTTACACTCACTAATTATCTCCCAAAAGGGAACGTCAACCAACGAGCCTCTCATTAACGTTCATCCATCTGACAAAATATAACTCTCGCTGAGGTATAAATGTGCAATATGAAATAAAAATTACCTAGAAAGTAAGTGATATTATGGCAGTTTGTACCTAACCATATCAAAAAATCACCAGATATCAAGTATTAACTCAGATCTTTTTGTATTAAATTGAATTGCTGTCAGTTATAATATCTACAAGATTAGTCACTGCATTTACAATATTGAAAATATCGACCACAGAGAATGTACTTGATGAGATCCAAATGTTGAAAATATGAGCTAAAACGGATATATCTATTAATTTCTAAATGTTTTATCAGTTATCTAACTTAGTGCGAAATTTTAAAGATTAAATTCGGTAACATTTCAGAAGATTATATGTCAATTTTTCACACCTAGCAAGTCAACTACATCATTTAGTAAACACGAATAACACAAAAAAGTTTCTTTATGATGACTAGTAGAAGTGTAGATCTGTGGATGCTTATTGAATTCCACCCATTTTTCAACATAAACAATGTTCTATGTGTGCTAGGATTCGGCCACATTTATCTACTCTTCGTGATGTTTAATAATCTGACTATGAGCTGAACAATCAAAATCAGACATGGAATTTATGGGCATTTGTTTTTCTCCCCGATTTTTAGTTGTTAATGTGAATAAGCACTTCCATGTCGTGGTCTCTTACACTAGAACATTTATACATAGGTACTTCAATTTTATATGTGCATTGATATCAATAGTCGGCCAAGGAATTTTGCTTTCGTCATCCAGTATGACGATCAAATGCTGTCGTTAGTTTATTCTTCTGAATAAATATTATTATTTAGTAAATATTATTGCCCTATGTAATCTAACTTATCACAGGTCTACTTTAAGCAAGTCAACCGAATGATCTACAAAGTAAGAATTGATTGTGACACATCGATTTAAGTATTTGCATCTAAAGAGAGAAAGGATGATCCTTCCCATAACTTGGCTTGTTTATATTATTAATTTCACGTTCTTATTTTGTTCTAGACTGGGTGTTTATGCAAAGGGTTTAAGTTTGTTCCCAGTAGACCAGAAGAAGTTGGTGAATTTTGGTTAACTAGACGCAATGATTTTGATGGTAATTCGTATCGCGTTAAATGCAAGTGTAAGCATACTCATGAAGAACATGTGGCTGATCTCGTTCCCTATCGATGTAAAGTTAAAAAATGCAACTGTTCGGGATTTTCATCAGCTTTCCTTTGCGCTGCATGTGACAAGCACTGGCATGAGCATCAAACAGTTTTTGAAACTGAAATGGAACGTAAAGCTGAAGGACGTCCAGTTGGTAAGTTTAGATAAGTGGTCAAGGTTACTAGATGTTATTTTATCATATGTTCATGGTCCTGACTACGTTGTAAGGGAGTTGTATTATGGATATACTAAACCTAACTAAATATTGATTCCTCAATTGGTTTTTAAAAGTCCTAGCTCTTTTCTCAAGTGTTTGTTTATTAATAAAGAATGTGGTACTTTACCAATATACTTATGTCACCAAGTTCATCAGATAAACGATAGCTAGCTTATTTTATCTGAATCCGTGTACTCATTTTTAATGTGACGTAAATAAGTACAGAGTGGATAAATTATATACAAAATATTATAATATTACAAATATTAAGTAATGTTCCAGATGAGATGTTGAAATGTTTTTTATATTTGATTGGTTATCTGTAACACTACTTTTGATAATGTAAAAGCATTATATTCTGCAGTCATTCGAGTTTACTACTGATTCATACACTTATACACAATCTCACCTAGCTACCTGAAGTGAAAATAAGGCCACAACTCACTTATAAATTTATACATATCTCCCTCAGGAAATTAGGTCAGGTTTCTAACCGGTAGCGTAAATATATTTCCTAAGTTAAGCTAAGTCTTGACAAACGGTATGCATCCGTCAGCATCTCCTATTTATCATTTGACTTATGTCTGATTAGATTGGTGTATCATCTGTAACCCCTGCAAAATAAGTCTGGCTATTTGGATTAAGCCGTTTAAATCAAGGTGAGACTACAGGAAGTTATCTTTAGATCTATATTCCTACACAATTATTGATTTGACGTTGCATAGACTCAGATTGTTACTGCTTTTAGTTACTATCTATAAAGATAGTATTTAAGAATATAATTTGTTTAACCAAGCAATTTATTATTGTTTGATTTGTAAAATGAAACTAGCATCATATCGATGACAATTTTGTGACCAAATAATATTCAGAATCCAATCTCAAACAAAGTTCGTTCATAATCTAAACATTTTGCTGGTGACGTTTTTGATTACGACGCTATAATATATTCTGCCACCTAGTATTCTTCGGACACAATCCTTCCGTCGACTGGTTCCAACTTGGCGCACAAATGGGGAGTGAACAAAAATTATATTCTGAAAATCCGAACAGAAAAAAGTCGTGTGGTAAAGACGTTAACTCAAGCGTAAAGTTTAAAGAGAAATATTCCACATTCTTCTCAATCCATCCACCAGCTCTAATTACTTAAAAATTAACCATTTAGAGTGTTCCTACTTGATCTTTTCTAAAGCACATATTAGTCAAGACCACCGTTTAGCTAACTGACACAAAGTAATGTGGGTTTTTAGCTTTTAAAGAATGACTTTGTGCAAAGTTTTAGATGCACATTTTTTGGTGAGCATCATCATAAAAGACAGTTAAGTTTTACAAATTTCTGATGATTAATTTCACATATTTAACAAAGCGTGCCATCACTTTTGTTTCATTAGTAGCCTTTGAACAACCTGTAAATAATTTTCTTGATATTTAAATTTGTTTAATGAAATATATGAGAAAACCTCTACTAAGTGTATTACATTGCAGAAAATAAATATGTAAAGACATCACCGTAATTATGTAAAACAACCATAAAGTTGCTTAATTAACCAGTTCAAATTTGGAAAAGAACTGTGTATAATTTCTTTTTCGCTTACTGTTAATGCTGATAATAAAATAGATTGCAAAATGATCGCCTAGACCTGAATTATGTCCAAAAGGTTTTAAATTATGGTAATGCACTTTTTCTATGACCACTGGGTAGGTGTAGTGGTAGTAAATCAGGTAACAAAATAATACAATGACCCTTTGTAGCACAGGATAATTAGTTTCTCTTCATTAACTTTACGTGCCTGAGTTATCTACTGCAAATAAAGTACATTACAGGGGATGTAATGAACTTGATTCGGATTCATGAATACATAGAATTTAGGTAGGTATGGTATAAATCAAAATTAGTGTCATACAAAAAAGATATATGAACCTATCTTTATCACTGTCTACTATAAAAATGCATCTTTTGACATTTTCTCTTGCTTCCTATGTAGAAACTTTAGATTAGAGGTTCAAAGATGTTTCTAGAAGTGCGAATGTATTCGTTTATTTTCTTGTTGTTGTTGAAATTTTGGGCCTGGGTTTAATTCTATACTCCTTAATCCCCCTATTTTATCCCTTTATTTCGATTCATATTTCCTATGTTTTAGCAGTTTCAATCTCTTTTTTGATGTAGTTTAAGAAATTAGATTAGCGAATTTTTGCACCAGGTCCTAAGTTACTTATAGCTGATTGACCACTTGATTGATAGATTCAGGGTCTTACACTGGTCTCCTAAAAAGTCAGTTCTGTTTCTAGAAAATTTCTTGCATATGTTTCAAGAATCTTTGTCAATGTTGATAACTTTCAGACAATATGTATTTTTAAACTGTTGCTATATATAATATATAATACGAAATTCTTTACCATTCATGAGTTTCAACTGAATTTGCATGTCTCCCACACTTGATATTCCCACTGAAACTCGAATTCAGGGCCTGTAGTCTCAAACGCCTACGCGTTACCACATAAGCTGATATGTATTATAATATAGCCTTATAAGGACCTATAGCTAAAATTAATATCCAGGTATTTGTTCAGAATGCAGATATTCAAACAGAGACCGATCAAATACAGTTCTAAATATTACTAACGCTTACAATGTACAAATACTTTAAATATATTTCGGTTTCATGGAGACAATGGAGTCATTAAGTTTTATAATTTATTATACCTTTTTTAATAGGTGAAGGATGGATTCCATTTGCTGAATTACCAGAATTAGCTAAAATTGCACTGACTGGTGTAGATAATCCAGCTATTCAAACATTAACTGATGCTTTGTCAGCAAGTTCTCGTCAAAGTCTTCTAGAAAAACAAACTTTACCTGCTATCTCTGGATCAAAAGATTAAAAAAAATGGCAGCATCAATTATAATGGCAATAATTTTAAAGTAAATGTTCTTTGAATGTTTCAATTTTTTTGTTGTTGACAGAAATCTATATTTCTATACTACTTACTATTTTGATTTTCAGTAGTATTTGCAAATGAATATTTATACACATATATTTCATTTATTATGTGGTTTTAATACCCATTACTTTTATTTGCTTTTCACTGTGTTGTTCTCATTATTCTTTCCTTAAAATCATTTGAATGGATTCACTTCCTTTATCATGATTATTTCAC
This sequence comes from Schistosoma haematobium, assembly GCF_000699445.3. Taxonomy (NCBI): domain Eukaryota; kingdom Metazoa; phylum Platyhelminthes; class Trematoda; order Strigeidida; family Schistosomatidae; genus Schistosoma; species Schistosoma haematobium. The sequence continues at coordinate 34,805,829 of NC_067199.1, read as the reverse complement.
CATTAATGAGATATATAATTTTTAAAGTATATTTTCTGTTCAAGATAGACTGAAACAAATTCTTAACTTATTTTAAAGAACTTGATAAAGTGAAAAGTATCAACCGTTGTAAAATCCTTTAATATAAAAACCTAAATGTTGTATGAGATCATGATTTAAAGCATATTAGAACAATAGCACCTATCTAACCCTCATTGCTTTTTTTTTCTTTAATGGTTATTTAGTAAAAGTTGATTTTCTGACAGAAAACTAGTTTCAAAGAGTATTTTTTCTTGTGTGTGTGTGTGTAGCTTATTTCCATTTGTACTTTTTCATGTACTTTCCTTTGCAAAGATTCACTTTATATTTTTATGGTTCTTAAGTGGACTATTTCTTTCTTGAACTTTGTTCAAGCTGTGATTATTTATTTATTTATTTTTTTCTCTCCAAAATAAAAAACGATATAACTATTTATTTTTTGTTGTTGAAATCATGAGTCAATTGAAGCTAGAGCACCATGGAAAACCTGGAAGCAGTGGACGGCCGTTTCGTTCTAGTATGGGACTCCTCAGCAGTGCGCATCCACGATCCCGCACCCCGAGAGATTTGAACCCAGGACCTATCAGTCTCGTACCAGGCGCTTAACCAACTAGACCATTGGGCCGGCATCCCGTGGTATTAATGTCTAACATCAACCAATTCACGAAATCGCGCAACCATCTTCCATTGTACTGAGGTAGACACCTGTTTCTACTCGACACGGATTAGCTACACTGGTCACGACTTCTCAGAACATTTAATTTACCTACCGTAAAAATAAGATAAACTTAATTTTTTTATGATTGTTACGGACACATGAGAAATACTCCAAGTAACTTTGATATTCTGATCGTCATAGTTTCACTTTTTATTCAGATCACTATTGTTAACCACTGTCATACAGTAAAAAACAAACAAACAAACAACAACAACTAATAATCATGATTTATCAGTTCTTTCTGTTACTTAGTAGTGAACAAGAATACGAATGAGGACAATTGAAAGTATTTGATATGAACATTTCAATAAAATCTGAGAACCATATAATAAATAGTTAATTTGCAAAATATTAATCCATCGTTTCAAATTTGACTGTTCCTTTTGCAAATATCAGTCCATTGAATTAGATTTCATTGTTCATGCATTTTCATACCAATTACGTTCCGTTCTCATTCTTTCCTTCTTGACCTTCTAGTGAAATACATTCTATACCTGACCATCGTTATATACTACTTTTATGAATATAAGTAACTCACATTACAACTTGACTTTAAGTTATTAAATTTTATGCTTTTTTTTCAGCTTATTAACTATTCTCGTAATTTTTGGGACACTTATTACTGTTCTTATCTTTCTTATTATTTGAACCATCAAATCGTGTACTAAGCTGAGAAAATAAATGAAGTTTTCTCCAATACTTAACTTTATTTCGCTTGTAATTCGTGTCAGAGATGATTCATCCGTCTATAGTGATGCAAATATATTCCTCAATCGTCTTTAGTCTTATCAGAAATGATGTTAGCAGTTCATTTTTTAAAAAATGATATGAAAAAGTCAAGATAGAAAGTAAAGTAAACATGTTTGTAAGGGTTTGGTATATTTCCATTGTTTGATGTTCAAGAATTTAATCACTCAGTCTTTATTGGCATTTGTTCATCTTGTGCTGATTAATTCAATGTGAACATCAACACCGGGATATAATTGGCATATATAGTTGACGAGCTCCAAATAAAATGAAACACAAGTCTAGGTTTCTACTGTCATTCATTATCCAACTTAAACAAAATAAGTGTGATTATTTTTAATTGACTGTTAAATTTATTTGACAATATCTTGGCTAATTTAAGTGACACGTTGATAACTTTAGAGTACAGGAATAGCAAATAAATATTTATTCAGCATAAATCCACAATAATGATGTTCTAAATATTACTGATGAATTCTAAATGGTCATAAAATACTTTCTGCATATCACATATCCGATATTATGAATATAAATATAATCTGACCAGGAACTTTGCGGGATCCAAGATAATCTAAAGATTATAATAAAAGCTGACGAGCAACCAAGCCAAAAAAGGTGACTTAATGGAATCCGCTTGTGTAGAAATCACCGTTACTAGTTAAAGGAATTTACGAACAAGGTTTCCATTACAAATCTACTAGACAAGATCGTTTATGATTTTACATATAAAAACTAGACTCTATACTACTGAATTAATACCAACATGTGGAAATTCTGCTGCATAGAGACCTGGATATTTTCTTCTCGTAATCAAACCAAAATGACCTAACTAATAGATTGTTGTTTTATAAGTGAGTTAATTAATGGTAATTGTTCACTTTAAACAAATAAAAAAGGAAGTGAGTAACTGACATCAATATAAATCAATAAATTCGCTTTAAAGACAACTTATTTGTTAACTTTTTATGGCGAAGTCATTGAAGAGTTTTGGTATGACAGCTCGTAGTCTAAAATTTAGACGTAATTGTACATAACTTTAGTTGTCTTTTAGACAACTGTGAGATAACGATGGAGATTTGTAGTTCAGCAGGAGGATCTTAAAGATATTTTGTTCTCTGAGCTAAATAATTTAACTGCAGAAATTTCCTACTCTTTCTAGACAACATTATCGACACAAACTTAAAATGAGGAAGATTAGTATATAATTTTCGACATGCGGTTTTGGAGATTGCTGAATTTCACTGAAATCACTGACCTATGTTAAACTGCAGTAAATACGAAGACAAATGGGGACAATCGAATGTATTTAACAAAGCATTACAGGACTTGTTAATAAAATCTAACAATCATATAATAAATGCTTAATTTGCAAAATGTTCATCAATTGTCTCAAAATGACTCAGACTTCATTGTTCTTGCATTTTCATAGAAATTGCACTTTGTTTCCAATCTTTACTAGTCTACCCTCTTGTCTCTCTGCTGCCAGACATTTTGTTCACGACTAACGTCATATACTACTTATGTCAATACACGTAGCACACACCACAAAACCACCATTGAGAACCTGGAAGAAGTGGACGTCCGTTTCGTCTTAGTTTGGGGCTCCTAAGCAGTGCCTATCCCAAGTGAGCGGTCGCGGGCATCAGCCAGAAATAAAACGGAATCTTCTCTAGAAAAGTTACTCAGCTCAGTAAATATAACACCTATAATTCAGGAGAAATTTCTTCAATATACTAAAATGATGCCAACTATAAATTAGACAATTTTTTTCTGGAATTGACATTCGTTATTCACAGTTTTTTTATGCACATATATCAACTTTAAGTACAGACAAAGAGGAAAATGATAAGTTTAGTTTGAACAAAGGTTTCCTGATAAAAATAATAAATGAAAATGGTAACTAGCTTTGAGTTAACCAATTAAGCGCGGGTCAAATATTTTGCCGAAACATATTATATATTACTTATAAGTAGTATGAAATATTAGATATATATTATGTTAGCTTTATTTCATCCTGTTCAAGCAAGTATTTTTGTCGTTTCAGAATTATTTACAGTAATAATGCGAAAAAGAAATACTGAATTACAATCATTATTTCTCGATTGTTTTTGATAGCCGGTTGCATACATGGTGTCTAACGATCTCCATCATTGTAGTATATACAATATCTGTGTTTTTTATATCAATCTTAACTTACAAGAATATTAATCGCAAACACATTTTTTGTTGTGTCCCAATGAGTAGAAAAGTTGTATTGCTGACGTTTCGTGAGGTAATGTAAGCCAATTCTTCAAATGAAATAAATAATCGAACTAAATTAACACATGTTTAAATAGTACTATTTTCTATTGTGTGCTATTCGGATGTGTTAATTTAATTCGGTCATTTATTTACTCGGAAGAAGTGGTTTACATTAAGTCACGAAATGTCTACTCATTGGAATATAACAAAAAGTTATACTTACTATTAACTTTCTATCCAATACTCAATTTATTTGAAACTATCAAGTTCAACCTTGGCATTGATACCTATAAACTCATTTACAAAAAATATTGTTCACAGCCACTATTGAAATAAAGTTTTTATTTGATTACCTGTAATGTTGTTGGAAGTAGTCAATCACTGTTCCGAAATCCCCTTAGAAGCCAAAAGATTGACCAGAACCAGTTTTTTCCATCACCGTTTCTGAATATTTCTGAGAAAATTCACTGTATTTAACCTTTATCTCGTTGATCCGGTGCATCAGTTACTACTAAATTAATATTTTTTCCAAGGTGACTAGTGAAGTTGTCATTAAACTAACCTCAGGATTAAAGCTTTATTCACATATTCAATATCTGATTTCGTTTAAGCTTCTAGCGTTTAGGACTCAACCCCGTGTTACCCAGCCTCACAAACTGATACGTCGCCAATGAGCTGCATGAGTTGCGACTGACCTGAAGGACTGAGACGTATTTAAAACCTATTGATCACTAGTTAGTGATCAATGTGTCTCAGCTTGAAGCTGAGTGACATAGGATTGAATCCGTGAGAGAACATCAAATCCCTCATGATTACAGGTACACCTTTCGGAAACAACCGGTCATTTTCAAAATTTTACTATAACCTATCACACAATAAATAAACTAACTAACTAAATATAATAAAACCATTGAGTTTGTTTTAATCGAATCATTAATTTGTTCACTCCAATACATAAGAAATTTTCAAAAATAATGTTATGATTTCATAACTTAAAAAATATTGTTTTATTCACTGTCATAGTGATTACATGAACAATAATTTTTATTAGTTGAGATCATGAGTCAACTGAAGCTAGACCACCGGGGAAAACCTGGAAGCACTGAAAAACCGTCTAATGGTTAAACGCTCGCGCGCGAAACTGATAGATCCTAGGTCTGAATCTCGCGAGGCGCAATCGTAGATGCGCACCGCTGAGGAGTCCCACAATAGGATAAAACGGCCGTCCAGTGCTTCCAGATTTCCTATGGTGCTTTAGCTTCAATTGACTCATGATCTCATCTATTAAAAATTACTATATAATATCCACAAAAATCCTTATTGATAATAATAATTTTTATATTTACAGATTGTTAATGTACAAACTCTTCAGATAGAACTTACTATCCTTCATATTTACTTCATCTGATGAATTATTTTCATTTGATTTAAACGATAAAAAACATAAAAAAACATCACCTGTTACCATGGCAAATGGGAAGGGACTGAATGTAATCTTGATAAAATCTAATCTATTATTAAGTTCACTTTGTTTTATGTTATTTCTTTTCACGGTGTTATGTAATCAAATTTGACAAGAATAACTTTGATCTAATACATTTAATGTCATTTATCAAGTACAAATGTACATGGATAATGAATGTTATTGACATTAGTTCCTTGTCATTAGGTAACGATTAAATATTGAAATGTTTATGTAAACTTTTTATCATTGAAAGGTACATTTTGTTTTGGAAAATGCTTTATAGTCAAATGGTAGTTTCATATAATTCTTATAATCTTGATGAATTGAAAAGTACTTTATACAAACCTATTACAAACCAGGGGTTATCATTTCTGTTCATTAAATTAAGTATCAAATATTTTAAGATCTTATCATTATTATTTATTGCTAAATACAGTATAATCATTATAAGTGAATCATAATGTTGCAGGATTTGAAGTGTCAACTGTTAGTATTTGTTACGTCCTTGATCTGTCTACTCACTTTTGGTGCTGAGGCTAACTTGTCTAATCTAGATTAAAACCTTGACACGATAGGCTGACTGGTTTAACCTTGAGGCTTGTATGCCAGAGTTCGAAGTGAAACCAACTGTTTAGGTTAGAGAGACGAAAACTATTCTATCACCTGATTGACTGAAAAGGACACGAGTAAGAGAAGACAAGTCAACAGGAACACTACACGATTTATTCCCACTTCCGATCTGGTTCCCTATTTCAGATCAGTGTAAAAAGATACATGAATAAATAGATGACTAACCCGACTACAATGTACAATAATTAGGAAAATACAGTTATATCCAAAACTGGAGATTAGCGTAGAAAATAGAGTTCAAAATAATACGTTTAAATTACAATAGCTTTGGAATAAAAAAGGGCTATGGCAGTGAATCATACATCAAACGAGAGCTTATGATCTGTAGAATAGACTAGGGACAAAAATAAATGTTCATGTTTTACAAACTTTGAATTAACTGAAATAACGTCTCTAAAAATAGATTCTGTAGTTTGTCAAAGCTTCTCGTTTCTCTGTTCACATCAATATTTTACACTGGGATAAAACATGCTTCTTGAAAATAGATTTTAGCTACTAACTATAACGATATGGTAGCCTAGAAACTATTGTAATAAAAATGGAGATATGCCAGTGCATATTGTGATAACTTTTTTATATCTAAAGTTCATTATTAGATTTTAACATCCAACAAAGACTACCAATTAGTAACTTCTGTGCCCTTCGAATAGTTTCACATAGAATTCGATTTCTAAGAAATAATCTTTATTAATTTCATCACATCATTATGAAATATGTTTGAAAATTAGATAAAATTCTTCTATGTAACCCTCAGTATTTATGTACTGCATGAAAGATTTACCTTGAATCGCAATAAATTTAAGTGAATTTCACCCTCACGAAAAATTTCTAATCAGACAACAGGTTGTAAAAAAACTGAAAATCCCGTCTAGCAATCAATAATTGTGGTTAGTTTTATCGTGAACTTATGGTCCGTTGTCTGATATCACGTGACAAAAGCCCCAATCGGGATCTGTTCAGTATTAATAACCCTTAGTCAAAGACCGAGTCCTAACTGATTTACGATTCTCTAGCTTCTCTCCACCCTGATCGCTGTATTCAGAAATCAGTAATCAGCCTCCAATGTATTTGCACTTAAGACAAAAAGAGTTTATATACAAGCAAACCAAACCGCATTGCACCATAAAATAAAATAAAAATAAAATTCTCAGTTCGAGGTTAGATTTTATTGGAATCATAAACCAATATAAGTTAGACCAGCACTGAGGATCAGGAAACATTGGATAACAGTTTCACCCTAGTATGGCACTCCTCAGAGGGACGTATCCACGATCCCACATGTGGGATTCGAACCACAGACATTTTGCTTCGCGCGAACGCTGAACCTCTAAACCACTATTGAGGAATCCCACTATAGGACGAAACGAGCGTCCAGTTCTTTCAGGTTTTCAATGGTTTTCTGATAATAATCGGTTCATGATTTCAATGAAATTCAACATTCTCCACAACGTCTTACAAATAATAAATGGTACTTATTTATGATACTACTTATAAGTAAGCAAAGTTTGTACACGAAATTAATAAGTCCCAGTTAAAGTACAATAGAATTATCAATAGAAAATGTTTGTATTAACAGACACACATGATACCTTTGAAAAACAGGTGTATGTGGAGGGAGTGAATAAGTGTAAAATGAACTGAATTATAAAAGTGTAACCTATTTTTTTTAAATGCCATTATTTATAATGATTGAAATTATAATAAATTAGATGATTTAATCAGAACCATACGAACTAAATCTAATCCGAATAGAAAGTTAGAAAAAAACAAACAAATTTAGGGGGTATACTGTATATTCACACTATTACAAATAGTTTATATTCATTTATTTGAATGAATTCCAAATAATTTTAATCATATGACCATTGTAGAGATAAAAATTTCCACTATTCAATTAGGGAATAAATGTAAATAGTTAGTAAGCATCCAATACCTTAGTTGGACTTAATCATTTCTAATAAACTGAGCATTTGGATAGAAAGTTAATGATAAATAAAAAGAATTTTGTTATATTCCAATGGGTAGAAAAATTGTATTTTTGATATTTCGTGACATATCAGGTAAATCTTGTTTATGGTGTAAATAATAAATTGAAGATTATCTGGGAACATCTTACACAATCAATAAAAATGAATCTAATCGTTAAGCACATATAGAAGGATAAACTGTTGAGTTACTCATAAAGCTAAAATTACAACAATGATTATGTACAATATTCAGTGTTATCTCTTAACTACATTATTTTTTATGTTATCTAAAAATAAATGTCCTGGTACGGCTGAGAGTGAGGGCGAGTCAACTCTCCCTCTAGAAATGCTCTCACATGGCCACGTACATGCAACCATAGCCAGGGAAGTTCTACTCACCACCTTCTTGTGGAGGGGGTGTTGTTTACAAAATTGAGAGGACGAAAAGCGAATTTCCGGTGCTTTAACCGGGTTGATGGATATGGAGAATCTACCTAAGGGAGTTCGAAAACCTTCATTCAATCCAATGGTGTACATGGGCTCCAGGATCCTAAGGAAACAAATGGTGTATAAATCAATTATTGTTCACCGGCTACCATGTGATTGCATCTCCTTACGTTGATCGACTGTCTTGTGGATTAGACCTTTAGGTCGAAGGCTCGTGGTGTGGCCTCCTGAGAAAACCATCTGTTTCGGTTTGGGAACCCGAGCAGTATCACAGCCCTCACATTAATCGAATGATTTATGTAGCACATATCTGTTTAGTGCCTCTTTTTACCAATGACTATGTGTCTAAATAAATAAAATTAAAACAAGTGGTGGCGAAGATTTGAAGCTCAAGTGGACGATATAGGTGAAATTTTGTTCTCTGAGCTGGATGGCTTGGTTGTGGAGCTTTTTCTGTTCTTCTGGACAATGTTGGCACAAACTTCAGGCAGAAGTGGAGTGTTGGAGGTCAACAGGACAAGCTGTGTCTGATATATGGATAAATTTGAACGTTTGTGCTGATGATTTTATTCTGAAGAAAAATGTAATCTCCAAGATAAAATCATCCAGCTCACAGAACAAAACTCCACCTAAACCGAAAACAAATGCAAAAGATTTTTGTTTCTAACTAAATAAGAATTAGCAATGCATATTTATTATAAGCAGTTTTTGTCCAATAATCATTAGCTATCTAGAAACTGGGATATAGATGTCTGATGGTTTCAAATTATAGTTTTATATGTAAATTTCAAGGAGATCTACAAACATTACTAAGCTAAATATATCATTAAGGTCATATTAGTCAGTGTTCTAATTGGCTACTTTGTCACGTGATAATTGACAGGAGCAATAGTCAGTTATCTGCGACTTCGAATTCATCGGCTGGTTGCTAATTGAGAGACTGACCATATGTTATATCCGGTGAAGATTAAGTTACAGGTAATTTCCGAGGACTATTCATGGACTAATATTCTATAAATATTCTTATTGTATAACTACTCAACAATTACACTATGGATATTTATATTCCTTTTATGATAAGCTTTATTTTGATCTATAATTTATTATTGTACGATTTACGGTTCTTAAGTTATGTTCAGTTTATTAACTACTGCCTCCCACATTCACAGCCACTTTTTGGGCTTATTTGTGTACAAATATTATTTCCTATTTTATGGTACGTTGCGGTCTGTGTGATTGATATATAAACCAAGTATGTCTGAAATAAACGATCTGCTCTGATTCGGAAGCTGGTATTGTGTTCTGTACTCAAGTGGAAGGGCTCGTAAGACATAGGACCAATAAGGACGCTAAACTGCCCACACCGGTTGAACGTCATTGGTTGGCCTAGTGTGAAGATTCGTATAAGTCGTATTCGGATTGGTAGATAAGTCGTGTGATCGAAAAGTCAGACATCCAAGGTCATAACACCATATATTAGCCACTATCAATTTTATAAAAAATGCTCCTAGTAAAATTCTATGCAGAATGTCAGGTTGTTACAATTGGTAGCTAAAAGATGTAGAGGTTCAGTTTATCAGTTAGAACTGACTACAGTTTTACTCGATCAGCAATATATTATCGTCACACATTGACTGAAGTCGATACTATACAGTTGGACGCAAAACTAATGATTCTAACCGTTGGACATTTGCAACGAGTTCACCTAAGCATCTGAAAATTCCTATGAGCCTCATTGGTTACCAATATTGAGATCCCAAAATAGTATGTATGGAACAGCCATTCATTCCTATTTCACTTTCAGAGTTTTACTAACTGTAGTCAGTCTCCCGCAAAAACTGATTCAAAATTTCTAGAACAGATGTATTCTAACTAGCAGTGGAATCCAAGACGTGGGTCCCATCCTTTTTGGGACTGGTCAACTGAATGTATCTCAATTCCATTACTGTTTGTACAAAACATAGTATCTTTTGATCCAAAAATCGAAGAAATGGTCACTGAATGCACTTATACCGATTATAATTGACTAAATCTCAGTCCTGAATATTAAGAATTGAATAATTCATACCCTTATTAATAACGAATTAATCTTTACAATCAATTGACAAAAATAAATAGTAAATTCATACAATTTGACATGCATGCATATATCTATCTCTACGTACACACACACACACACACGTACACTTTATCATCCATCTTATCAACTCCCACAGAAACTCTATTCACTTTTGCTCATATTATGTCATTTTTTAAACACAAAATGTAAACGAAATTACTCCTTTATGCCTAATTTCATTAAGATTAGAAAATCAACATTTATCGATTAATTTATTGTTGTCATTGTTATTATATTGTCGTTCACGTGAAATGAAAGATGAGTGAATGAATGAGTATCCGATCAGTCTATCAATTAGAACATTACTGTGAGATTATGTTTTAAAAAATATTGTTATTAAATTGACAAATCGATATATTGATCAATAAATTCATGTAGCGACTGGGGAGAGGAAGAAAAATCAATAAATAACTATATATCAACAAGGATTTATTAGGTAACTTGACATGTATGTGTATAAAAGTACTAAGTTCAGCGAAGGGAACTGTTTTCAAGGAATTTATTATCAAGTTGTACAATAGTATACATATATCAGATGGGTTTTGTGGATATTATAGTAATTTTAATGGTTAAGATCATGAGTCACTTGAAGCTAGACCACAATAGGACGAAACGGCCGTCCAGTGCTTCCAGGTTTTCCATGGTGGTCTAGCTTCAACTGACTCATTATCTCAACTATTGAAATTACTATAACATCTAAAAAACCCATCTGATATTAATCAACATATGCTCACTAGTGACTGGCTTCAAGAGGTATATTCTGGAGTTCTAGTGAGAAGTAGTGACCAGTGGAGTACAACCAGGTCTGTTGTGAGATAGTAACTCACTAAAGACATTGGTGGATGTGTCGCTCAATTTCGTGGATTGGTTGAAGGTAGACATTAACATCGTTGGATGCCGGCTCAATGGTCTAGTGGTTAAGTGCTCGTGCGGGGAACTAGTAGGTCCTGGGTTCGAGTCTGGCGAGGCAAGGTTGTGGGTGCGTACTGCTGAGGTGTCCCACAATAGGACGAGACGGCCGCCCAGTGCATCCGGGTTTTCCATGATGGTCTAGCTTCAACTGACTTATGATCTTAACCACTGAAATATATAAACACAATCTCATTGTTGAAGTACTAGTTCCATGAGGAAATGTCAACAAAGAATAACCAAAATGACGTAATAGAAAGATTATAATACTAGATTACATAATAAAAATAATAACATCAAACTAGAACTACTACTTTAACAAAAAAATGTCATTAATATACGATTGTACAGCTTGATATTAAAGTCGTTGAAAACAGATCCCTTCGTTGAACTTCGTATTTTTAATGTTTAAATAGGGATTATCTGTCAAAATATGTACAAGTCAATATATAAGTTTACTACAAGATGAAGGTCACGTTTAGATGATGGTGTCGTGTGGTAATTACAACACGTAGAACTGACAAATCATGAGTAAGAAATAAACACACTCTTGAAGTCTTCGAAGAGTTTGATTTGAAAAACAAAACGTATCTCTATAAATAAGCCTAGGACACTAGTAACAATCATGTTCATTGAAAGGCAAAATTTCACAAAATACAACAAATCAAAATAAGAACATACTGACCCATATTTATTAACAGATTATGAGCATGAAAAGCATATGGTGAGGTATGAACAAAAAGGCCGGTGTGAAATTACAACCTAGGTAGCACAGAGATAGTACAGGTGAGTTAGTGAACCACTGGACTGGTAATCCAGATATTCGTCCCTCGAATTCCATTCAAATGCTGGTTTATATCTTATAGGTGGAGAGTTTCCTTCAGTCGTCTCTGTCTCCATTTACTACTCGGTCACAACTGAACTTCAGACATCTCAACAACGCAAACACTGTTGATGCACTGCTTTCAGACAGTGTGAAATAGAGAGTAAGAAAGCAGTGGTATGTTGGATAGAGTATTGGTACTAGTATGAACAGGCAATTCCAAGTTGTATGGAAGTCAATTTATTGTCAAGCACCAGACAAACAAATGGATGAGCATGCCCAATGTTAATGTTAAATATTCCAGTGTCTATAAATTGGGAGATGTAGATATCAAAGCCTTGCAGTTTGTGATGTATAAGGACTTGACACAAATGTACTGATTTCCTAATGTTGTTTCGATATGCTTTGCCAGCTGGGATGACAACAACATTTGAGTGATATATGTAAGAAAAGTCGGAGGGGTCTGTCTCGGTGGCCTAATGGATAAGGCGTCGGTTTCCGGAGCCGAAGACTGAGGGTTCGAGTCCCTCCCGAGACGCTCATTTTCGTGACATTAAATAAATATAACCACTATTCCGGACATCGTATGATCAATGCAGCCTATAATTGTCGAACCAGTCAACTTGATCAAACCAAGAGCAGATAAAGTAGTTTCCGAATGACATAGTGAGTTTAGTTATGATCTTCAATATCCATTCTTCATGTTGCAATTGATGTAGTGAAGTCAATTTTTTAATTGAGTATTCGGGTATTGATGATGTGAGTGTAGATCTCAACTACTAATGATCGATCTTTCACCCATAAATATGTACGAAGAATGGACATATTAGAATATGTCATTTATGTGAAGAAGATAGCTGAAGACAGATGGTAAAGTTCATACAAGAAGGTATATATTACATCTACTACTGAGATAAACGTTACGAAAAGTAAATGACTTTCTTGAATTCAACAGTATTATTTTAAGCGAGAGTTTGGTTATCAATTGGTTAATTCTTATCAGAAGGGTTTTGTGGATATTATAGTAGTTTCAATAGTTGAGATCATGAGTCAGTTGAAGCTATACCACCATGGAAAACCTGGAAGCACTGGGCGGCTGTTTCGTTCTATTGTGGGACACCTCAACAGTGCGCATCCACGACCTCGCCCCCTGCGAGACCCGAACCTAGGACCTATCGGTCTCGTGCGCGACCGCCTAATCACTAGACCACTGAGCCGGGATCCAACGGTGTTAATGTTTAACTTCAAACACTCCACGAAATTGAGCGATACATCCCCCAATGTCTTCAGTCAGTTACTATCTCACAACAGACCCGGTTGAACGAAACGGCCGTCCAGTGCTTCCGGGTTTTCCATGATAGTCGAGCTTCAATTGACTTATGATCTCAACCATTGAAATTGATTAATTGTTTAATGAAATAATGCAATGAAATCTTTATTCTATACAAATATGAAGTTACATGAATGAATGATGAAGTCAATCGGAGTCATATAGTATAATAAAGCCAAGAGATTTCTTTTAAAAATGAAATAAAGAAAATAAGAATTTAGTTAGATAATTAGCGTATGATATTAAATTGATATGTTAACAGGTGGAAGAATAATCTGATACAATTATTCTTATCGGACCAGAACTTTATATATCCTTCCAAACACTCCTATCTCTGATATTGAGAGTTGATAGTAATTCATCTAAAATGTATCCAGGAACAAGTGAGAATTTTCGAAAAGACTAGAACTAATCACTGCTACTTGAAAACTTTCAAGAAAATTCCAGAGAACAACTGACTATGTTTTATTTATTCTAACTGGATAGTTACCAAATTTGTTACCAATTTTATCATTTCCAAATGGATATTGAAAATCAAGGTAATTCATAATCCTATAAATATCATTATATCTTGTATATAACCTAACCTCTAAAATAAGGGTTTTGCCTTACTTCCTACCTTCTATTTTTTTATTCGGTGTTCAAGAATGGAAGGCTTTTGAGAGCTAAGAAGTTGATGTCTATGTATACAATACTGATTCCCTGACAAAACCTTTTTTCCGTCGAGCAGTTATAATTTCAATCTTGATTACTACTTGCTCGAATACATCATCTGTCCCTCCTGTCATGAGTATAAATATAGTAATATAGTAGTCTATATGAACCATAGCGTATTATCTTCCTAATCACTCTTCCGAAGTATGCTTTGGGTCTCTCATGTGTAAAATTCTTATTTTTCATACAGAGATTAGTCATTAGGTCTTTTATATAATTAAATGGTAAGAAAACTGTGTATTCGCCTACTTCTATAAACTCCCTTCACATAAACTTGTTCAAAGCGATTACATATATATATATATATATATATATATATATATATATATATATATATATATATATATATATATATATATATATGTCTCTAAACGATCAGCTTCCTAGACATACTGCTAAAAATAGTCGAATAAACTTTGAATTTAATTAGGAAGATTTTGTTCCGGCTTCATGCAGCCAAATATATATTGGCAACAAGATTTCAACAGTAATTTGGAGAGGGAAGCTGGCGTTTAATACAGCTACGACTGTTTATACAAAAGGTAATATTACTGCACAACTTGTTTGTATATACAGATTTAATTGACTTTGGAAACCATTAGGTGAAATAACAAATTACGAGATAAAATCTATGAAACGAAAAACCATGGTAATTCCGAAGCATATAAATATTTGATTTCAAGCTCCAAAACAGGATAACTATGGCAAATTTTATGAATCAGTATACATGATCGAAAGTTCAAATATTGTGGCTATAGCAAAATCAACATGGTCGTTGTTGAAATTGAAGGACAGTATGTATATATGTACCATTAGACTTTCATAGTTTAATCCTAAGTCACAAATCCGTATATCAGGTAGTTGGAGGAAGCTGGCAGTTAACCCTGAACTTAGGTCTTATGTTAGTTGACAAGTGACATAAAGGCATATCTGCATGAGAACTAGTAATCCTAGTGAACTCGGATCGCCCAGTATCACGGTCACTGACATCACTACTTAGTTATTCGGGCCTTAACTGAACTTCAGTTGAACTGGGGTATTGACAATTTATTAATTACTGAGTAGTGACCAATGTTACACTTGTCTGGTCCAGTAGATGTTCAGATTCTATAGGTGGTCAGTCGTAGCCTTAGTACCTCAGTGGTCGAAATCATATGATATAGGTTCAAATTTCGGATGGAGCATGAAAGTTAAGTTGTATGGAGTTTTCTGCCGAATATCTTCGACCACCTAATATCAAAACATGGGACAAGTGATACCAGGTCACTCAGATTAAGAGCTACATATTTCAACTTGATCTATGGAATTTGTTACATCCTAAGGAAGAAAAAATGAATGGGAACTGCTAGGAATTATTTATGGACTATCATTACATATATTCTTATTGTAGAATTACTAAGTAACTAGACTATATATACATTCGTATTCCTTTCATTTGACATATAGGCTATTGCAATACAATTTCCCATTCTTAACTTATCCCTGATATATATTAGTTACAGTTTCTCGCACTCACGGACACTTTTGGCCTAATCTTGTATAACTGTTATTTTTTATTTCATGGTATGATTCGGTCTGATTTGTTTGTATATAAACTGCGTATGCTTGAACCACATGATACATACAGTGGAAGCTGAAATTGCGTTCTGGACTCAACTGGCAGGGTAAGGCATGAAGAACCAATAAAAACTCAGTTGACTCTAGGCTGCTCGTGCTTGTTAACACGTTAGTGGTTTGGCACAGGGCCAGGGTCATATAAGTCGGTCATCTAATTGGCGATCTAATCACGTGACACATTGACAGGACAAAAAACATAGCAGAATTCGATCAGCACAAAGGGGACTAAATAAACGTTATGTTGATTGCAATTCATTGGTAGATCGGTTGTTGAAATTCGAGTCCAAAAATACATAGACTGTGATCGCGTAAAATTTAGCCCAAGTATAATCACAAATTCTTTATTCTGTAAAGTTTAACCAATTACTGAATGTTAATAAAAAAACATCAGTAATTTCATGTTATCATCGAATGGTAATTCCATGGACATCACTTTTATAGTTAACTTAAAATGTACTGGATACTTGTCCTGATTCAGTCAAATTTTACAACATAGGTACAACCAATACATGCACCCCTAAACAGATAAAAAGCCATTACAAATTCTACTACCAGCAACTCTTTTGAAAACGAAATAAAACTTTGGACAAAGTTTAGTATAAAGATGAAGCGATCAGAATTCAGAAAGTAAAATATGAATGTTTGTGCAAAATTCAAATATTACATGTTAAAGCGGGTTAAACTATCTGCTTCTAAGTTCTATTCCAAAACTGTCTTAATCTGAGGCTTCTGTTATTGATGACTGTTGTTTATTGCTTTCTTTAATAAAAGTATGTGCATTGAATGCGCATGATGGGTCATCGACTCATCTTTTCTCTTGTTCTTCTCTTTTCAACCCCATATCACTCACTCTGCACACTGTTGGTACCTTCCGGCTAGACAGGAACCGTTACACATATAACCAGTAGTAGTGCTCAGAATGTTCAAACTGATCAAGAAAAAGTTATTTAGTAATACAACAAAATAAAATTCATACTGTCAATCTTATCAAACGATCAGTTATCTCTCTTCAAATTGTGCATGATAGGTGAATCAACACAATCCATCATTTACAACAATAAACCCTTCATTCTGAAACCATGCTTATATATCTTGTACATGTGTGTGAAATTCACTCATTCATCATGCATTCTAGACGATGTTTATTCATGAAGAAAATACCAATCATTCACCCATCCTCCCAATCTTCATTCTAAATATATAATGCTGAGTGAGGAGAGCATGTGTACTTCTGGAAATCTACTTGATTTGTTATGATAATTCGCGAATATGGATAATCACTATGCATATTGTGGAATATATATATATTGTTGATTTCTCCTTTTACAGGTAGATTATTCTGCATAACAATTCAATAAATAAGCAGTTGTTTCAAGCTCATCTCTATTGTATACTCTAACCAAATTTGTAACTATTAGTAATAAAATTGATGATAATAATAATAATAATAATAATAATCAGATGACCCTTCAAGTAACCCATTAATCAACAACAGAAACTAATCGAAATCAATCCTCAATATTAAACTAATGGGAAAGGGATAACCCTTACAAATATTAATGACAATCAGATCAAATGATCAGTTTGTTTTATTTAACAGCATTATTCTCTTATCATAATCTAAAATGGAAAATAATATTTTAATGGTAACAATAATAATAATAATAGTAATAATAACAATTGTGAACAATCAAAATTCACATGACTAATTGAATCACAAATAGGAGGGATATTCATATTTGTTTATTTATTTATTTGAGTTGAGTTTATGTCATTGCCGCTGTGTCATCATTATGATTAACAATTTATCCAAGGGTTGTATTACTAGTCACTATGGTGATGTTGATGATGATGATGATGACTGCGTTTTGCTTCATTATTTTAATCGTATACAATATACTTTGAAATAATAATAAAAAACAGAGTATTATAGAAAATAATGGTAACAAGAAAATATTTCTCAAAATGAAAAGAATTTTAAGTATAAATAATAATATTGTAAGCAAATATGCAAATGAAATATATATGGGAGGAGATTACATCATTTGAGTTCATTGATTCATCCATTTATTCAATCTTGAATTGTATATATGAATCTGTGTGTGTGTGTGTGTATTAGTGTAAGTGTAGAACAAATTAGTTTATTTTTTCCTTCTTTCAAATTTCCTCCTAGATTGATTTATTACTGGTAACATAACAATGAGGTCCATTGGTAGGAAGACAAATAATTGACATAAGTAATATGAACTTAATTAAAATTCACAAAAATGCCACGTTAGTTTCCATATTTATACATATTAATAGAGAGCCAGGGTAAGTGGGGATAGAGAGAGAGACAGTTATACAAATAGGCACATGTATACAACACTAATAATATCTTGACATTTGACAATGCTCATTTCATAAATTACACGTTGATAAACAGACATATATATATATATAGAGAGAGAGAGAGAGCCATATTGTTTATTTTTGGGATATGATATAAACATCAACAGATAATGGTCGCATTAGCAGTCGTTAGATATCTCTGAGGTTACAATACAAACGAAAAAAGCTCCAAAAGAAATTGTAATATAAATAAAGGACAACAGAAAAACAAATCAGATTCTAAATAAACATTGTAAGAGATTGAATATTGTATTGTTCTTTTTTGTTCTTCTCTCGTTTGTTTCAAAACACATAATAATAGTAATTATAGTAATTCTGTTTTTCAATTCATTCTGAAACGAAATTCTACAGTTGGCAAGGAATATCGATTTCCATAGTGATTTATAACAAAAATATCTAACTAAAGCTTTTGAACATTTAACAGAATCTTCCGTTGTTGGGATTCTCTACATGATGGTAGCATTGGCGATAATAATAATAACAATGTGTACTGTAAAAGCATTTTATTTAGCAACAAAGATATGATAAATATATTTTTTTTTCTAGATTTAAAAGACAAGGCAAGTTTGTGAGGATAAAAAAACACAAACGGAAAATTGGGGTGGGATGAATACAAAATTATTGGTAAGGCAAGACAACAAATACAAAAGACTCAACGTGATCAGATGATGAGGAAGTGGTTCATCATTGTCATTTTCATCATCACCAATAAAAATTTCATATTCTCACCTATTGGCTTTTTTTACATAAAGAAAGCTTATAGTGAGATGTAATTTGTGTAGGTGTGTGTGTGTGTGCATACATCTGCTCAATAATAAGAAAGAATTTAACAAAAATCTCAATAGATTCTTTATTTTGTATTGAGCTCAGTGATAGATTCTACAGTGTTTATTATTATTATAATTAATCATTCAAGCAGACTTATTTGTTGAATAAGTTTTGAACAGTGGAAATCATCTCTTCTTTTTTGTTTGTTTCTTCGTAAATAGAAAAGAATATTTCAAGCAATACATTATTGCTTAACGAAACGTTCAAACCAAACCTGATCAATAACATTAATTTTGTGTTCTTTCTAATCAAATACAATGATTTTCTTGTTTCTATACATGTACATTGAAACATATACTTATGTATATGTATATATATATGGATACTATCTCTTCGAGATTGGTAGTAGTAATAATAATAATTAGTTAGTTGGTTAACTGACGAAAAAGAAATTTGTTTTGTTGCCATGGTTACTTTCAAAAAGATACTGATTGTTTTTTAGGTTTATTGGGAAGTTTTATTCAGATTTTTTTTAAAAAAAGTCACTATGTGCATATTATTTCTCAAAGCAATAAAATTAAGTTGACAATAATTAACAAATAATTAAGAACAACAATAAGTATGTAAAGAGAAATTCGAAAGTTAATATATATATGTATGTATATATATTCAGGATGGTTTGAAACATTAGTTACTTCCCTTGTCATTTTCAAACTTTTTCTCTCTCTCAATATAGACTCACATATTATACACACACACACACACAAATACATTTAACAGTGATTATTTACCAAAGATCAAGAATGGGGGTGGGATGAGGTGGGGGTTAGGTTTTGGATATAGGGATTAGATTAATATAGGACACTGTTCTAGATAATATATTTCATCGTCATCATCATCATTATGGCATTCATGTATAACAGATGAATTCAATTAATTTGATTAGTAATAACTGGGTTGATGAATAAAAGATAAGATAACTTCAATAACAGGAGTTGAAAGTGGAGTTGGGTAGAGCTATTAAATAATTAATAGTTGAATTTCAAGCCATTTAGGACTCCATGCAAACGAAATATACTTAGATAATAATTATCATTATTATTGTAGATGCTATAAGAACAAAAAAAATGAAAAATCAGTTAATGTTGTGATAGGAAAAAATATAAAAGAAAGTCGATAACATTACCACTTAATCGATTGGTACAAATCATGTATGTAATTCTTGACGGGTTTATTGATCCCCATACTAGGATGACGCAATACTCTTGAGTATCCGATAGTTCTTCGGTTGATATCATTCCTTGAGGAAAACCTGATAGGAATTCAAATTCTTATACGCATATAAATAGGATCGTTGAACTATAAAGTTCATTAATCAGGAATATACTTTATGTCAATAAAACCGATCAGTTTCTTTTTGGTCAATAGTAAATCATAATCGAGACAATATGAAAATACTACAAACCTAACATTTGATAAATACAAGATGGAGAATTATAATCACCTAAGGTCAACTTTAGGGTAGTAAGTATTTACTTGTACTGATATTGCAAATTCAGTCAACTATTCAGCATTGTTCTTTTGAAAAGTTTCGTACTTATTAACAAAGAGTACGACCACGACCAAACCATCCAGCTCAGAGAACAAAACTCCACCAAAATCATCCACCTGAGCTACAAATCTTCTCCACCATCTCATAACAAAGAGTACTGACAACCTTGAAGACACTGAGATCTTAATTATATCGTCCCTGTGAGTTATAAACCAAAGACACTATCACGTTACTTCTTAACCCATAGTGTTATATTTGGACAACAATTTGGAATCTACCCAAGCTAAGAGAAAACAAGATTTTACGTTACACTCGGCCTATTTACTTCCGATTATAATATGCCTCAGTTCTCATTACTAATTAATTTCACCACATTTCATTATATATATGCCCCCAAATGCCCTGGTACAGCCGAGAGTAGGGAGAGTCCGCTCTCCCTCTCGAACGGCTCTCACATGGTTACGCGTATATAGCCTCTGCCAAGGAAGTCCTACTCATTGCCTTCTCGTGGCGGGAGTATTGTTTACGAAATCGAGAGAATGAAAAGCGAATGTCCGGCGCTTTAACCGGGTTGTGGACACGGAGAGTCCACCTAGGGGAGTTGGAAAACCTTGACTCCAAACTAATGGTGCACATTAGTCCCGGTACCCAGAGGGAATAAATAACGTACGAATCAATCGTTGGACACCGGCAACCATGTGACTGCATCTCCTTACGATGCTCCACTGCCTTGTGGATCAGACCTTCGGGCCGAAGGCTTCGGGTGTGGCCCCTCAAGAAAACCACCTGCTTCGGTTTGGGCAACCGATCAGTATCACAGCCCTCACATAAATCAAATGAGATTTGTGTGGCGCAAATGTATCTGATGCCCCCTTGTACTAGTATTTTTGTGTTCAAATAATAATAATAATTTTATTATATTAAGCGAAAATGAACTTTTCTTTTAGATGTGTAACGAAGAGAAATAAATCATGATGAAATTTAAAATAAACCCAATATAATAGGGAATATCTATCAGTGCCAAAAGTACTTCACTATTTCATGACAGTCAAGGTCAGTCCGACTATTTTTAAAAATCATTTTCACTTAGAAGTCAAAAGCGTAACTTCTGCTAGTATTCATGATAAAAAATTGATTAATAGGGATAAGGAGATGTGACCCATGAAAGTGAAATTCACTCATTCATCATGCATTCTAGACGATGTTGATTCATGAAGAAAATACCAATCATTCACCCATCCTCCTAGTCTTCATTCTAAATATCAAATGCTAAGTGAGGAGAGAATATGTACTCCTGGAAATCTACTTGATTTGTTATGATAATTCGCGAATATGGATAATCGATATGTATATTGGTGAATATATAATGTTGATTTCTTGTTTTACAAGTAGATCAATTTGCAGGTGACTTCAATAGATCTTGGGAATAATATAACAAGTCGTTTATAAATTTAAGATATAAAGTTATCTACTCCTGAATGAATGCATTTTTGTATTTTCAATACTCTGGCTGTATGTCTTTAGAAAAGTCTTAATCTGTATAAGGCTAATATAGTATTCAAGTTTCTTTAGTTTTGTAACACGATAAATTCTCGGTTGCTCGTAATCAGTATGTTACTGACAGAATAATAAGTAGCTTGAAAATTTAAAGGTCATTTTTAGCTTTGTTCCCATTCGGCCGATTAATATACTGAGTTTGCCCTTCATATTTGATAATCTAGCGAAAAATAACATAATGAAGTTCGCTTAGATTCGAAAGAAGATGATGACAAAGAACAACATTATTACTATCAAATTCATTTGACTTCAACATACACGTAACTCATTGTCTTAATAACTGTTATAAAACTTTAAACATTTTAATAATATTCATATGATCTTAAGTTGAATTTCTGTCAGTATTCATATATACTGAACGATTATAAATACTTAAGAAAATATAACCAATTCATTTAGATAAATAGTGACGGTACAAGTGAATACGAACTATCAAAGAAAAAGATATTGTCATGTTAAGTAAATTAGTGAGGAGTTCAATACTAGGACGAAACGGCCGACCCACGCTTCCAGGTTTTCCATGGTGGTCCAGCTTTAACTGACTCGTGAACTCAATTATCAAATTACAAATTGTTATGAATAATGAATATTTAGAATAGCAGATGAAAAAAAAATACATTGTTCTCTGAAGTAGTTATTAGATAACCAAGTTTACAAGACAGTATAGATGTAAATATATAAGAACTTTCGTCTAAATTTGATTGAATAGTTTCACAGTAATTGGGCGCCTAGCTGATGTGGGACATTAAGGAGGAAGAATATATTTGTAAAATCTCAGCAAATGAATTTGAAGCAAATCCATCGTTTTGCCTAGTAATCTGGTCCAAACTTTTTCAAAGAAATATATATACAAAGACATTCTTCCTCTTTAGTATATATGTACGCTGATAGGAACCCTGATTTATGATAGGATATGAATCAGTGTTATTTAACAATGATTTCTTATGACAATCAGCTACTCACTTATTTATTTTTTATTATTATGGCATACATGTACATGTATTCAATTTATTGCCATTGTAAGCATCATGTGACTAATAGTTTTGACCTTGAACAATGTTTGCGAAAAAGAAAGAGTGAAGAAAAAAAAATACAGGCTGATTGTGTTAAAAGAAACATTGAAAATTTCACTTATCATTCATTTAGTAACACAAAAACAAACAAGTTAGAATAAACTTGTTAATGTATATGTATAGGGTACTAGGGGGATGAAATTTTAAGGGTAAAGGAGTCTAATGAACAGTTTTAGGATAATCAATGATTTCTTATATATATATATATATATATAGGCTGCCAGTCTAACTTTGTTACCTAATTTTCAAATACGCGTGGGTAAAAAGAAAAAAAAAAGGAATGAATGGAGGATAAGAGAAAATTCAGTAGAATCCATAAAACAGAATCTGCACCATTGGTTGACTGGATAGACTTGGCATCAGTTTGGTAATAGTAAACTAAACTAATGATGTAATAAACACTGAGAAAATTTGTTGATGCATAACATGTAAGGACAGAAATTGATGGACAGAGTGTTTTACATGTTCAGTATTATAGACAGTGATGAAATAACTAGCTTGTTTTATAATGGTAAAAAAAGGAGAGAGAATAGATTACAAGTCAATTATTGTTGACCATCTACCAAGTTATTCTTATTATTAAAACTGTATGTGCCTAACAATTCCCACTATATTAGAACATAGACACACTGACAAAGGCTATTCTTTTAGATAAATTTATATTATAAATTCACTTGTTGTTTTACTTGTATCTTCCCATCGTTATTCAGGACTGTAGTTGATCAGTCTCATGTTGGTATATGTGTATCCTGTATGGATTGCCTCGATATAGCCTTAAGTCACAAGCTTTGCACAACCAGGTGGCTATCAGAACTCAGTAGCTATGGGGATAACGCGGTGGCGTTTGAAGCAAACGGTACTGCTTTCGAGTCTCAGAGTGAACATCGACTTTGCGATGCAGGTACATCCAGCTGACGAGTTCTAAATAGGACGAAATGCCCGTCCTGGATTCCACCGCTAGCCACTAACCATCTTTGTTTAAAATTCAAATTACGTCTCACACCTGTTAGTCCAAGTTAACCATCCAAAAGAATATCCAAGTTCCAACTAAATATATCTTTAGGAAACAGAGGATAAATAGTACGTATCAGTAATCAGATGTAGAATGTCTACCACCGTAAAATGGAAATGAATAGAAATGAATAGAAAAGAAGTAGTAGTAGTATTAGTAGTAGTAGTAGTAGTAGTAGTAGTAGTAGTAGTTGTTGTTGTTGTTGTTGTTGTTGTTGTTGTAACAATTAAATGTGAATGACATGATTAAATATTTTGACATTTAGATATTCAAAACGCAGGAAAATAGGCGTTGAAATTTCCTTAATGCCAAAAGGCGAAGTATGTTTATGAATAAGCAAAGGTTAAGTACAAAAGTACCAAAGAAGGTATATCAAATGGTCAAGCGAGGAAAAGATTGAAAATGATCACAATTGTTTAATTTTTTTCTTATCCATAGGTTATTTGAAGATAATATAAATTTATTTTCAATACAGAAAGACAAAGATTGTTGACTGGATTCCCCATCGTTTCCAGTGTAAAAGATGAGTTTGATTCATGTTGGAGAAAATATGATGGAATAATATAAATGCTTTAATTCTACCTTTCACAACGCTATTATTTCAAACAAATGCGGTTAAACAGAGCTGCATATGGACTTTTTCGAATATAAAGAAGGGTCTTATGCAGAGATGGATGATGGATAGCAGTGGAATGCAAAACACACATTTCTTCCTATCTGGGACTCATCAGCTGGATGTTCACTCCGGAACACGGTCTCAATGCCATTTGCTTCAAATGCCATAGTATAATCTATTTAGCTACTAAGTTTAAACACCTAATAGCTTGTGCAGTGAGGTAAACTAATAAGGAGTTGTATACTAGTAATAATAATTATATACTCGTAGATTAGGTATCGTCATTCCTGGCCTAATTCAGCTAATCTAATCTTAATCTACGGTGAAAATTTGATTATGTTGTCTGTTATCTTATAATTACCATATTAAAAAGTTCAATACACAAAAAAGTAGAATGCGGACATTAAAGACACCCTTACAGATACAAATATATATTATAAATGGGTCACTAGAAGCATAAAAGGACATGCCAAATGAAACCTACTGATCCACTGACTGATAGACATTTACCATCTAATGATAAAATAGACATTTTATAATAATTAACTGACTGACTTTATAGAATGGAATTTGTTTTATCAAAAGGTGATTTCTTTCTCTGTTTACATTCTTTTTTGTTTTGTTTTTACATTTGAAATGTTATTTGATTGAAAGAATAGTTTGTAAATAATCTCTGTCACCTAGTTTTCTTACTTAATTTTGACCAATATCAAAAGAATGTGACCTAGTTTTGTAATTATTATGAACTAATGTCATTCATAGTCTATGACAATATTCAGATAATGTATGCAAAGCAATGACTGAGAAATATTTTGTTAGTTGGATTTCTGAGTCGATCTAAGCTAGAAAACCATTAAAAACCTGCAAGTACTGGATGGTCGTTTCGTCCTAGTATGTGAGTCCTCGGCAGCTCGTCTCCACGATCCCGCCTTGCGGGAGGCTAACCCAGGACCTTCGGTTTCGTGCGCAAACGCTTAACCTCTAGACCATTGAGCCGACATTCAACGGCGTTAATGTCTAACTTCAGCCGATTCACGATATTGTGCGACCTTCCACCATTGTTCTCAGTGAGAAACTGCCTCATAACAGATGCGGTCGAAATATTTGTTAACTGAATGACTTAGCTGGTTAATTTTCAGAATTCTTAACAGTTAACGTGTGACGACTTTGCTGATTATATAAATCAACGCTTATGTCTATATGAACATTAATCAAAATATGAACGAACAATCTGACAGAAATCCGAAATGAAGTATATCGAAGTGACTTTATCTAAAAACTATATTTAAGATAATCTTAACGGCTGAAATTCAAATGTTACTTCTATCTAACTTGTGTTATATACTAGTGAAGATTAAACAATGGATAACTTCTGAAAGCTATTAGCGGACTAATATTATAAATATATACTTATTGTATAACTATTGAATAACTAGATTACATATATTCATATTCCTCTTATTATAAGCTTTATTTTGACCTATAGACTTATTCTACGATTTACCATTCTCAAGTTAGACCCAGTTTATGAACTACAGTCACAATCACAGCCAATTTTGGGCTTGATCCTGCATAATTGTTATTTATTTTATTTTATGGTATGATGTGATCTGTTTGTCCAGTATATAAACTCTGAATGTCTGAAATATATGATTCATACAGTAGAAGCTGCTATTATTGGCGTTCTGGGCTCACTATCCTGGGCTTGGCAGAGAAAGAATTATGAATAAGGATGCTAGACTGTTCAGACCGGTCAACATGTCATTGTTAAGATGGTATAAGTCGTGTTCTGATTGGCGATTTTATCATATGATAATCGACCGAACAAAAGTCATAATAACTTGTTTGAATTTCTTCAAAGGAATATAATTAGATTTTTATTTATTTCCTTAAGAAATCTAGAACTAATTTGACAGAAGAAACGTTTGAAATCATCTAGATTTTAACAACATCTGGAGTTACGATGATTTCGAAATAGTAATACGTTAAATCTCTGTGAAATTTATACACAAATAACAATTTATCGATTTCAATAAAATTTGGTGAGATTCTTTATCATGCACCAACTAAACTATTCTACCAGTAGAAGGAATAGTTGTTTAAACTTAATTTATAAACTATTTGTTTACTGAACAGTAATCACATACTTGTATACTTCATTATTCTGTCTAAAGTTCAATGATCGAGTTGTAATGTGACCGTTAGATGATAAGAAATATTCTTAGGAGAGGAACCATTCACTTAAACTTTGTGCTAGTCTATATTTATCAGTAATATAATACATCTGTACTCTTAAGAGATTTGATACAATCTACAAGATCTAGATCTGGATCACTGAATATCATAATCAAAGTATTCTCTCACTGAGTTATTTGAACTGTTGGAGTCGAACAATTTAATAACAAA
Organism: Schistosoma haematobium; assembly: GCF_000699445.3. NCBI lineage: Eukaryota > Metazoa > Platyhelminthes > Trematoda > Strigeidida > Schistosomatidae > Schistosoma > Schistosoma haematobium. The sequence continues at coordinate 34,778,709 of NC_067199.1, read as the reverse complement.
TTAACAAAGATGAATAATGCCTAGTAGTGGAATACAGGACAAGTGTTTCGTCCTATTTAGGACTTATCATTTGAATGTACCTGTATCTCAGAGTTAATGTTCATTTTGAGACTGGAAATCAATACCGTTCACTTCAAACATCATCACGTTATTCACTTAGATACTAAGTGTTGCCAGTCATTTGTTTGTACAATGGGGTGAATTTAATAACAAATTGTCTATGACATTTCTAAAAAAGGAAAAAATTTGTATCCAAGTTAAACGTTATAATATTTTATGAATGAATGATTAACTAAATTAACTTTACACGTATAATTCATACATAAAATACTAGAGAAAAAAACAAAAAAAAAGAAAAAGAAACTAAAGTGATTAATCGATTTTCACATGATCTGTCTACTCAATAAAAGACATTGGTAATATTAATTATGCGTACTCGTGATATTTAACTTAACTCTAAAAATCCCTATCATACATATATATACGTCTGTACGGTAACACGCACACATACACACAAAGTGATGAATATACTTACACTATTTTAATTTGTACTTTATTAATTATGTAAAATAAAAAAAAATTTATAAAACTATTTCTCTAATACGCCGAAAAAAAATTTTTTTCTTTAAAAATTTATTTTGTATTCAAGAATTAATCAATAAAAAAATTTATAGATTACAAAATTAAGATTAATGAGAACAATGGGATGAAACGACCGTCCAGTGCATCCAGGTTGTCCATGGTGGTTTCAGCTTCAACTGACTCATAATCTTAACCATTGAAATTACTATAACATCCACGAAACCCATCTAATATTAATCAACATATGCTCACTAGTGACTGGCTTCAAGAGGTATATCCTAGAGTTCTAGTGAGAAGTAGTGACCAGTGGAATTCAACCAAGTCTGTTGTAAGATAGGAACTCACTGGAGACATTGGTGGATGTGTCGCTCAATTTTGTGGATTGGTTGAAGTTAGACATTAACATCGTTGGATGCCGGTTCAATGGTCTAGTGGTTAAGTGCTCGGGCGGGGAATCAGTATGTCCTGGATTCGAATCTCACAGGGGGCGAGGTCTTGGATGCGCACTGCTGAGTTGTCCCACAATAGAACGAAACGACCGTTCAGTGTTTCCAGGTTTTCCATGATGGTTTAGCTTCAATTGATTCATGATATTAACCATTGAAATTACTATAATGCCATAAAACCCATCTGATATTAACGATTCTGTTCATAATAGATCTTTGAATTAAAATTAAAGATAGATCATGATACTGTAGATTTATTGTTGAGTGTAAATGTTTCTCTTTATTAGTTTATTTCTTTATTTATTTATTAAATATAAAGTTATGTTAGAATAGAGATAGATGTTAATTAGTAATAGTGGAATTCAATTAACTTATTTCACATTCTATTTAGGAGTTCATGTTCATTAGTGAATATGAATGAAGTAATTTTCTTTTTAAATATTGAATACTTTATCCACTTAGTTATTAAGTTCATCAAATCATTAGTGTTGGGTATTTGAATAGAAAAATAATAGGTGAAAGATTTTGAGTGAACATATACACTAAGATGTAGATACATTCAACTAATGAGACTCAAATAGAACGGAATACGCTTCCTGGATTCGCCTATTAGCCAGTATCAAACTTAGTTAAAAATGGATAATTACCTAACGGCAATCTCAAGTCAATCCACTCAGCATATATATATCAGAAGGGTTTTTTTGGATATTATAGTACTTTTTATTAGTTTAATTCATGAGTCAACTGAAGCTAGACCACCATGGAAAACCTGGAAGCACTGGACAGCCGTTTTGTCCTATTGTGGGACTCCTCAGCATATATATATGCCAAAAGAGAATAACCAATATTTAATCCTTAACACCATCAACGGAAGATCTAAGCACTTATAAACGACTTATAGAAATTAGTTTTGCCTTGAAGATCAGTCCATTTCAAGAAGTACTGAGTAGTTAACTGATCTTAGATTGTAATTCATCATCAATGTCAACTCGGGAACTTCAAGTCTTAATTTAAGGATAACACTATTCAGTTAATACCAAATGATTTTATATTTCTAGCATCAATCAATCTATGATATGATACCATTGTTACCAATCGTCATCAATGATATTGTCTCTCAGCATTTGTGTTGAAATTTTTCTTGTAGCTAATTACTGACATGAACAATAAACTTACGAACCATTCAACAGATAAAATGATTAGAAATATATTACATTTTTATCTAATTAATACATTGACTAGTTTATTAAAAAAATCGGAACAAGTTAAATGTTTAATAATAAATCAATTATTTCTCAATCTACCAATCAAATGAAACCAAGAAGAAGAAGGAATTTTGGCAGAAAGATAATTGTCTATTTCTATCCATCCAAAATAACACAATATTTATTTTTCAAGTGATTAATATAGTCATTAACATTGTAAAGATAAGTAGACAAATTGATCAATGAAGTTTTCTTGAAGTGATGAATTACTTTCGACTACCTCCAACTACCATCTAATCTCAAAAGATAGTGCCCATAATGTCAAGTCACCTAGACTGGTGGCCACATTGCAACATGGTCGATAGCATTCGATCTGCACTAAATAAGGAATTGACACACATGACATTGATCACCACCCAGTGATCAATCAACTGTGATTACATCTCAGTCCTACAGGAGGTCAGTCGCGGCTCGGATAGCTCAGTGGTAACGTCTCTGACTGTGGATCTGAGTGATACGGGGTCGAATCCGCCAGGGAGCACCAGTTCCCTCAAGATTACAGGTAAACCTTGCTGACGAGTGCCAAGTAGCACGAAACCCGGGTCCAGCGTTTCCTGTCGACTACCTCCAACCACCATCTAATCTCAATACAAAGTAATTGTTATGCTTCATGAAGTCATAGTTATTACATGTAGAAGAGAATTATGAATGGTAATGCTTGAGAACTATTTATGGAACAATACGATACATATTTATTGTATGATTATTAAGTAGATAAACTATGCATATTCATGTTCCTCTTATTATAAGCTTTATTTTGACTCATAAACTATTATTATACGATTTACTGTTCTTGAATTATGCCCAGTCTATTAATTACAGTCTCCCACATTCACAGTCACTTTTCGCTAGATCTTGTACAAATGTTATTTTCTATTTTATGGTGTGATGTGGCCTGTTTGGTTTGCATATAAACCCAATATGTTTGAAATACATGATCGATATTGCGGAGTCTGAGATTTGTGTTCTGGACTTTACAGGTAGGGCTAGGCAGTAAGAAGAACCGATAAGGACTCTAGACTTGTCAAACGGGTTTTATGCGTCATTGGTCCGGTTGATAAATCACTGTTCTATAATTGGGGGTATCATTACGTTTTATATATTGATAGGGTTACAAGGCCACAAGTTATAACAACAGTTCGTAATTAACACAACACCGAAATTAAATAAACAATAGTTTATTCAACTATATGTAACACTAATTTACTTGCAAAGTTTAGTGATACTACCCAAGTTGTCTAAATCGAATAATTTGGGAGGAAAGCTCGAAAATGAAACACAGAAAATCGACCTCACAACTGAGTAAGTCAAATATAAGAGATAACACAAATGAAAATTAATAATTACTTACCTGAATCGATGGTTATTCTGATAGAATAATGCAGCAAATTAATAGTAGGTGATTAGTTGAGGAGACATAAAGTTGAAAAATTGGGAAAACATTTTTGTGTGTAAATTTCCATCAATACAATTTCTGGTTGTCTTTTTAGAACAAAAGTGAATTGGAAATAAATGGATTAATAACATTATTACTATTATAAAATGTCAAGTTTCATTTATGCGGTGAACCACGTTTAGACCACCATATTTTTAATCGAGTTAAACTTTTCGATCGAGATTTTGAAACATCATCATCTTGTTCCAATGAAGATTTGTTACCTTTCAATAGATGTGATGTAAATCGACTTATTCTTTTGGATATATTCTGATGATCGGAGAGTTTAGTATCTAAATAAATAAATATATAATATTATATAATAGAATGTGATAAAAATGAAAGAAAAAATAACCTTCATTTATATATCTATCAAAACTAAATTATGACATTATTTCAATGTTATTATCATATAGTTGACAAAAATTATGTAGTTTCAATATTCGAGATCATGAATCGATTGAAGCTAAACTGCCATGGAAAACCTGGAAACACTGGATGGCCGTTTCGTCCTATTGTGGGACTCTTCAGCAGTACGTTCCCATGATCCCGCCTCGCGAGACTCAAACACAAGGTCTATCGGTCTCGCGCGCGAACGTTAACCTTTAGACCACTGAGCCGGTATTCAATGGTGTTAATGTCTAACTTCAACTAATCCACGAAATTGGGCGACATATTCACCATAATTTTCAGTGAGTTACTATCTCACAACAGATCCGGTTGAATTAATTGTGAATAACCTTTTACTAATTATATCCAAATTTCTGAAGATTATTTTATATTATCAGTCATTGAAAACTTACTGATTTACATGAGAATCACTTTACTTATAATTTGTATTGGATTCATTATCGAACAGGAGAAAGAAAGGATCTTTTCTTATTGATTTCTTATAGGAACATATATTTCATCAAAGAAATTTTTCAAATCTCGTATGTATGCATTCACCTTATTCTACTCTTATTTCCTGTTCTAAATAATTGAGTCCTGTTTTTTTCTTCTCATTATTCTATAACCTAATTACTAAATTAATATCTTATTGGAAATAATCTATTATGTCATATATTACGTGGCGGCCTGCTTGAATATCTGGGCTACCTGTTCCTCCGATCTTGATATTTCATCAAGTTATCTGTTTTCTTGTTTGTTTTAGCACATCATTATGTCTATTGTGCTCACAATCTATCCAGGCGCGTTTATGAAAAGTTTACGACCTTTCGCTATACGGGATACAAAAAGGTACAATCAGCGACATCATGGTGGCTGGCAATATGCATTGAAACGAATGAGCATTAATCAAATGTGGATTACCGAATTCCTAACATCTAACTAGTCATCATTCAAAATTTATCGTCACAATCGATCAAGATATAAGAAAAGGAAACTTGTTGAAATACTTTGTGCTGAGAATCTTATATTGTACCAAAAATATAATGTTGAATAAAGCTTCTAATAATAAATAAATAAATAAATATATCGTTAATGGTTTATTCATCGAAGCCTTGAAATATCTATGTTTATTCTGATTTTTACATTTGACTCATGCGTTTCAAATTAAAAATTATCATTACTTATGTTCAAAATCATCACTAGTGAGTATACTATTGAAAGAACTAATCTCATCACTTAAATAGCGATAAGCACTGTATGAATATATCATGGAATTTTAACCAATGTCGAATAGTCGACTGTTTTGTTAGACATAGTCATTCAATAATATGTTGTAATACTAAACGATCGCTTTTATTCTTTTGAAGGATTGAACGTAACAGATAGGATGCATCAAATTTAGATTCTGTACTTACCAAGATATATAATGAAGATAAATGTATAGCCTTTATGGAAACTGGATACTATCATACAGGTTACAACCTATATCATTCATTGCAGAAATCAAAGACATTATCATTGAATTGTTAGATCTGAACAGTTGATAAATATTGTAAATCATAAGATCGATCTACACTTTATCTATCCTATTGATTCTATCCAACTATCTTAAATTAAACACTGATATTATCATCAAACACTTATATGAAATAATGAAATGAGTATGAGTATCACTTTTTTTAATGCAACATACTTATATTTTATAATTAAACTATTAACCGGTTCTATATGAATTGTTAAATACAAGAAGAAACTTGAATATTAACTAACTATTGTATAGTAGTATTTATGGTTTATGGTGTCCTGATATTATGCATTCTTTCTTAGCTTAATTATATAAGCTATGTTAAATTATGTATATGAACTAAAAAAGAAAACACCGTTACCTTTCAGTTGTACCAATCATACATTGATAGAATAAATGAGAAATTTAATATGAAAAGTCTCTGAAATTTAATCATACTTATGACAATGTGCCATAATACAAAAAAAGCATGGAATCAGTTTTTCTAGTTTCTTTATCCATTACAAGAGAATGATAAGTCACTGATTAGTCACACTAGATCCCCTGTCATTCAAGAAAGTTCCATATAGAACAAATGAGATATAGTTAACAGTGAAATAAAGGATGTGTGTTTTGTGTTATTTGGGTTTCACCAGTTGAATTTAATTGTATCCTAGTGTTAAAGTTCACTCTGGGATAATTACTGGTTTGTGAAACAGGTATGAAATTAAATTAAATTTGTAATAATTTGAATTATTCTGTAGTTGTATAGGTTAGCGACTATTTAAACTCAGTACCTAACTGGATAACGTGATTGGACATTCGAAGCAAAAGGTATTGGGTTTGAATCTTGGAATGAACATTAACACTGAGATACAAGTAAATTGAACTAGTGAAACCTAATTAGCACAAAATACACATCCTGGATTCTACTATTAGTAATATTCTATGCATTCTATAAGAACTTGTCAAATAATGGTTATATAGAGGTAAATCACATAACATGTACACACCCCAACTACAATCGATAAAAATCTCATCTAAAAATATCAAAAAACGAAATTATGCAAACCATTACAAACTAAATTAAAGCTTTATATACTCTAGCTCAAAATGTACTCACAGTTTCTTTTCTATTATTTTTTCAAAAGATTGAATTACCGAATAATTTTACTATGTGCTTATCAAGTATACTAAGAATATAAATTCAATAGTCTACGATTGAAATTAGTAGACTAGTTGAATTGACAGAGACTACTGTAACTATACTTTACGTAGTGGCTAGCACTAAAATCTATGATAAGATCTTTGTCCAACATAGCACTTGTTCAGTTTATCCGAGTTCATTTAAGCTTTAACGATCATACTGAAACTAAAAGTTAGTACAGATTATTAGATATTTCAGAGTATCGTCTATTATGTTCACAGATATTGATCAATTTTGTGCTTTCATTAAAATTCCCAATAAAATCCTTCTATTATTAAGCAACAATGGGCTTATGTTTCCAACTTGTAAACATTAATCAGTAAAGTATAGGTATATGTCGATTCTTGAAATTTAATAAAGTAATAAATGTTCTACCTAACAACATATAATGTTTTAGTAATTTCAATTGTTGAGATCATGAGCTGATTGAAGCTAGACCACCATGGAAAACCTGGATGCACTGGGCGGCCGTTTCGTTCTACTGTGGGACACCTCAGCAGCGCGCATCCACAACCTCGCCCGGCGAGATCCGAACCTAGGACCTATCGGTCTCGCACGCGACCGCCTAACCACTAGACCATTGAGCAGGAATCCAACGGTGTTGACTTATGATCTCAACAATTGATATCACTAAAATCTCCACAAAACCCCTTCTGATATAGTGTTTCAGTTAAAAATGTGGTTATTAATCCATTAGAAATGATGACTGGTTTCTTTCAATAATGCATTAGTCACATAGACTAGATACTTACTAGTAAAATATGTTGTTATTATTTTCAAATGAAAGATTTCAAGTGACCGCTAGACTAATTTAGAAGAATCATTTACTTAGTCATTTCTCAATAATAATAATAGCTAGTAACATTTCAATATCGTCATGATGACTAACAGTTATTAGGTATGAAGTATTCACCAAAATAATGAATTGCTTGCATTGTATACACATGTTGTAGTCAACTAGGAAAAACTAGTCTTCAAAAATTTTCCTACACCACAATATCAACTATCAATAATAGGATAATTCAAATAAATTCATTATTATCAGAATGGGTTTTGTGGAGATTTTAGAAATTTCACTGGTTGAAATCATGAGTCAGTTGAAGCTAGACCACCATGGAAAACCTGGAAGCACTGGACGGCCGTTTCGTTCTAGTGTGGGACTCCTCAGTAGTGCGCATCCACGACCCAGTGAGTCGTTACCAGTGGAGTTCAACCAGGTCTGTCGTGAGATAGGAACTCACTGGAGACAATGATGTACGATGGCGCAACTTCGTGGATTGGATGCTGGCTCAGTGGTCTAGATGGTTAAGCGCCTGGCGCGGGACTGGTAGGTCCTGGGTCGTGTATGCGCACTGCTGAGGAGCCCCAAACTAGGACGAAACGGTCGTCCAGTGTTCCCAGATTTTCCATGGTGGTCTAGCTTCAACTGACTCATGATTTCAACCAGTGAACTCATTATTGTTGGAGTAAAAAAATATTTAACCGTTAGTAAAATATTATCAAATTATATGATTATGAAACAACATTCAAACAGAACCAATAACCATCTAAGTATTATTAGTTGAATAAAACCACAGCGCTTTACCTATTGTAAAGGAATTATTATTTCAGTAAATAGTAAATCATCTTGGAACATACTGAATGATGTGATGGAGATAACTTATTTATCTATGTAAACTTATACGAATTTAAAAATCTAAATAGTGTGACATTTCTTTTAATTGAAGTAAAATCTTCCAGCACTATGACTAGCACAATTTATTTGAACTTTTAAATTAGGAACCAGTTAACAACATTGTCAACTTCAATTGATTTATGAATTGGTATAACTGAGATCTACTAGTATTAATGCGTAAATTAAGTGATTTTATGAAAAATCTGTATAATTTGACGATCATTTCATCATATCTGATTAAGATCAGTCTATATCATTAAATAATTGAAATAGTCAACAGAATTCATCGACTTCTAACTAAGTATCATGTATGCTATGGTAACTAGCGACGTTGGACTTGATCCCTCATAAGTTTGGAGATGTATACTACTAAGATAAATTAAAAGGAGACACCTGTCTTGTGCTTTCTAAATCCCATCAGTTCTCTAAACATCTTCGGCTCACTGTAAAATCTATCCGTAACTGACATTCACAATTGTGATACTATTAATAATAATAATAATAGCTAATCCTATTTTCTTCATTTCTTCATAATTTGGTATGAGACTTAAAGTTGAAAAGAGACTACAGCTGAGAAAAGATCTGTAATGGAGATTGACTACTGTTTCTGAGCAATAATCCGCTTGAACACCTTTTAATTTATCTATTTATTGAAATTACCTTTTCTTAAATCCTAAGAGTTTTAATCCTTATATAGTTCAAGAAGTAGAACGTAATCTTATGTAAGCCGGTTAAAATAATTTCATTATCATCAAATGAAAATCTTTATCAAAGCATTAAAATTAAAAAAAGAACAACATAATTTCAATTTTTAACTTACCAAGTGATATAAGACTGCTTTCTTCCTCAGCTGTCATTCGAACAATACTGCCACTATTCTGCGAGAGTTGAGATATCAAAGTTCTTCTTGATTCACCTATAGGCCATTCAGGTTCATAACGTGGAATGGCTTTATCGTCGATATATGGAACATCATAAACTATTTCCTTGCTTGCTCGAAAACTTGGAATTTTAGTCGGTGTTAAAGCATCTGGAAACATGTAATCATCGTCCACAAAATGACACCCAGGTGGTGGATATTCTAAAGTGCTCCAAGGGCGGCGTTTTGTTGAATTTCCTATACTACGTCGAAGAAAGTCAGAAGCGTTTAATGAATTGTTATTTGAAGATTTTGTGGTTGACCTTGGTTGTAGATAACTAACCGAAACATCTTCGGTTAAAGTGTATTCATCTTGGTCTGAATTGAGACTTCCTACAAAGTCAGAATAGGGTTCTCTTGCACCATGCCACGTTTTCCTAATAGAGGGATCTCTGAGTTTACTGGGAGAACGCCGAGGAGTTAAAGCAAGATCAGCATTATGACCAGAAACAGATACTCCTATTAGGTCGTGGTAGTCTCCATGATGATCCAGCTTCATGGGAGTATCTGAAATAATTTCATCAGTCGATATTTGACCACCGAATATGTGTGGTTTCTTATGATGAGATTTCACCTTTTTCGTAGACTTGCTGTCAACTGTAATACGTCCTGAACCATCAGGGATGCTATAAAGAGTATTATTAACATTAAGTTTTTCAGTATTTCTTGAGATTTGGTCGTTGGCATCGATGACTTTTACTCGATGAGCAGAATCTTTATCATGTTTTTTTGATTTCAAAATATGAAATAAACTGTGTAATTTACTTTCATCAGATTTTATCCCATGTGATGCATTCAAATTCTGAGTGGGAGAATACGATTCTTCTTCAGCTTCAGCACCTACAATGTCCTGTGATTCTGTAAAATATTGCTCTTTCGGTAGGACACGATCGGTTTGAATGGGAACAATAAAAATTTCATCAATTTCAGCCTCATCATTAGAAATGTCACCATTAAAACCAGAATCAACAGGAGATGAAAAGCTCTCATCTATATCTTGAAAAGCATTTCGAGGAGAAATTCGAGAAGGAAGAGTACTGGATTCACAAAATTCAGGTGAGGAAAACGGTGAAATAACAGGTTCCTCAACGATAGGAAGGAAATCAACAGATTCGAATGGATCAGAAGGTGAAGGAGGAGAAACGAGAGCAGGACTGAAACTAACCAAAGGGGAAATAATGCCAGAAACAGAGACAACCAAACCAGAATCAAGCACGTAAGATTGCAAGAATTCGGGAGATAAACAAGAATCAGAAAGAAGGTAACAACGAGAAACATCAACACCAGGAATAGAAGAAGGGACCGTAGAAGAAGAAAGAACATTAGGTACAGGGTCAATTAAATGATTATTAGGAACAGCTGAATCTCCATAAAGATTTCCAGAAAAATCTGGTCCATGCACTTTCAACTTTGGCAATGAGATATTCGGAGACCAGTGGAACTTCTTACCTTTGACTCGATCACCTGAGTCCACATCAACCTTCACACTGGGAACATCAACCTTTCCACCCACATCCAAACTAGCATCCACGTCTCCCGACACTGTGGGCAACTTCACCTTCTTCGCCTTCTTGTCTTTCGAGCCCCAACCGAAGGTGAACTTCTTCTTCTTCTTCGACGGAACACTGACATCCACACCGGGTGCAGAAACCTTCCCAGTCAGTCCCAACTCACCACCTGATACATCGATTTCGGGCACAGAGGCGGACACACCAACGTCGGGAACCTCCATGGAGACATCGAGTTCGGGTTTCGGAAGAGACACATCCACACCACCAGTCGTACCTGAGACAGACACCGAGGTGTCCGGCACTCCAACACCAGCACCTCCACCAATCTTCAGACCACCCTTCGGCAACCCGAACTTAGGAGACCAATGGAACTTCTTACCTCCCTTTCTTGCTTTACCATCTAAGTGAGCGTCCAAACCGGCATCCAAATCTATATCCTCACCTGCTCCACCCTCCACTTTCACATCAGCCTTTGGAGTCTTCACTTTCGTCTTCTTCTTGCCCAGACCGAACCCGAATTTCGGTGTCTTGATTGAAATATGTGGTTTCGGTACATCCACCTTAGCACCCACATCCACATCCGGCATCTCACCATGTACACGGAGATCTGGACCAGTCAGTTGCACACTGGGCAGTTTCACATCTGTGTCCAGATTGGCGGAAACATCTGGCATGGATAGGTCTCCCTCGACAGACGGTGCACTCACATTTCCTGAGATCTGTAGGTCTGGCAGATTCAAATCAGCGTCCACAACTCCCACACCGACACCCTCCAAATCGAGCTTACCGGATAGATCACCTCCCAACGATGCATCGGGAACGGACACATCGACAGTAGGCAAATGACCACTGGCTTTCAGAGATGGCATCTCCACAGATGGACCAGTCACATTCACATCCACATCAGATGCATCTGCATGAAGTTTTCCAGACAAATCTGGTCCATGCACTTTCAACTTTGGCAATGAGATATTCGGAGACCAGTGGAACTTCTTACCTTTGACTCGATCACCTGAGTCCACATCAACCTTCACACTGGGAACATCAACCTTTCCACCCACATCCAAACTAGCATCCACGTCTCCCGACACTGTGGGCAACTTCACCTTCTTCGCCTTCTTGTCTTTCGAGCCCCAACCGAAGGTGAACTTCTTCTTCTTCTTCGACGGAACACTGACATCCACACCGGGTGCAGAAACCTTCCCAGTCAGTCCCAACTCACCACCTGATACATCGATTTCGGGCACAGAGGCGGACACACCAACGTCGGGAACCTCCATGGAGACATCGAGTTCGGGTTTCGGAAGAGACACATCCACACCACCAGTCGTACCTGAGACAGACACCGAGGTGTCCGGCACTCCAACACCAGCACCTCCACCAATCTTCAGACCACCCTTCGGCAACCCGAACTTAGGAGACCAATGGAACTTCTTACCTCCCTTTCTTGCTTTACCATCTAAGTGAGCGTCCAAACCGGCATCCAAATCTATATCCTCACCTGCTCCACCCTCCACTTTCACATCAGCCTTTGGAGTCTTCACTTTCGTCTTCTTCTTGCCCAGACCGAACCCGAATTTCGGTGTCTTGATTGAAATATGTGGTTTCGGTACATCCACCTTAGCACCCACATCCACATCCGGCATCTCACCATGTACACGGAGATCTGGACCAGTCAGTTGCACACTGGGCAGTTTCACATATGTGTCCAGATTGGCGGAAACATCTGGCATGGATAGGTCTCCTCGACAGACGGTGCACTCACATTTCCTGAGATCTGTAGGTCTGGCAGATTCAAATCAGCGTCCACAACTCCCACACCGACACCCTCCAAATCGAGCTTACCGGATAGATCACCTCCCAACGATGCATCGGGAACGGACACATCGACAGTAGGCAAATGACCACTGGCTTTCAGAGATGGCATCTCCACAGATGGACCAGTCACATTCACATCCACATCAGGTGCATCTGCATGAAGTTTTCCAGACAAATCTGGTCCATGCACTTTCAACTTTGGCAATGAGATATTCGGAGACCAGTGGAACTTCTTACCTTTGACTCGATCACCTGAGTCCACATCAACCTTCACACTGGGAACATCAACCTTTCCACCCACATCCAAACTAGCATCCACGTCTCCCGACACTGTGGGCAACTTCACCTTCTTCGCCTTCTTGTCTTTCGAGCCCCAACCGAAGGTGAACTTCTTCTTCTTCTTCGACGGAACACTGACATCCACACCGGGTGCAGAAACCTTCCCAGTCAGTCCCAACTCACCACCTGATACATCGATTTCGGGCACAGAGGCGGACACACCAACGTCGGGAACCTCCATGGAGACATCGAGTTCGGGTTTCGGAAGAGACACATCCACACCACCAGTCGTACCTGAGACAGACACCGAGGTGTCCGGCACTCCAACACCAGCACCTCCACCAATCTTCAGACCACCCTTCGGCAACCCGAACTTAGGAGACCAATGGAACTTCTTACCTCCCTTTCTTGCTTTACCATCTAAGTGAGCGTCCAAACCGGCATCCAAATCTATATCCTCACCTGCTCCACCCTCCACTTTCACATCAGCCTTTGGAGTCTTCACTTTCGTCTTCTTCTTGCCCAGACCGAACCCGAATTTCGGTGTCTTGATTGAAATATGTGGTTTCGGTACATCCACCTTAGCACCCACATCCACATCCGGCATCTCACCATGTACACGGAGATCTGGACCAGTCAGTTGCACACTGGGCAGTTTCACATCTGTGTCCAGATTGGCGGAAACATCTGGCATGGATAGGTCTCCCTCGACAGACGGTGCACTCACATTTCCTGAGATCTGTAGGTCTGGCAGATTCAAATCAGCGTCCACAACTCCCACACCGACACCCTCCAAATCGAGCTTACCGGATAGATCACCTCCCAACGATGCATCGGGAACGGACACATCGACAGTAGGCAAATGACCACTGGCTTTCAGAGATGGCATCTCCACAGATGGACCAGTCACATTCACATCCACATCAGGTGCATCTGCATGAAGTTTTCCAGACAAATCTGGTCCATGCACTTTCAACTTTGGCAATGAGATATTCGGAGACCAGTGGAACTTCTTACCTTTGACTCGATCACCTGAGTCCACATCAACCTTCACACTGGGAACATCAACCTTTCCACCCACATCCAAACTAGCATCCACGTCTCCCGACACTGTGGGCAACTTCACCTTCTTCGCCTTCTTGTCTTTCGAGCCCCAACCGAAGGTGAACTTCTTCTTCTTCTTCGACGGAACACTGACATCCACACCGGGTGCAGAAACCTTCCCAGTCAGTCCCAACTCACCACCTGATACATCGATTTCGGGCACAGAGGCGGACACACCAACGTCGGGAACCTCCATGGAGACATCGAGTTCGGGTTTCGGAAGAGACACATCCACACCACCAGTCGTACCTGAGACAGACACCGAGGTGTCCGGCACTCCAACACCAGCACCTCCACCAATCTTCAGACCACCCTTCGGCAACCCGAACTTAGGAGACCAATGGAACTTCTTACCTCCCTTTCTTGCTTTACCATCTAAGTGAGCGTCCAAACCGGCATCCAAATCTATATCCTCACCTGCTCCACCCTCCACTTTCACATCAGCCTTTGGAGTCTTCACTTTCGTCTTCTTCTTGCCCAGACCGAACCCGAATTTCGGTGTCTTGATTGAAATATGTGGTTTCGGTACATCCACCTTAGCACCCACATCCACATCCGGCATCTCACCATGTACACGGAGATCTGGACCAGTCAGTTGCACACTGGGCAGTTTCACATCTGTGTCCAGATTGGCGGAAACATCTGGCATGGATAGGTCTCCCTCGACAGACGGTGCACTCACATTTCCTGAGATCTGTAGGTCTGGCAGATTCAAATCAGCGTCCACAACTCCCACACCGACACCCTCCAAATCGAGCTTACCGGATAGATCACCTCCCAACGATGCATCGGGAACGGACACATCGACAGTAGGCAAATGACCACTGGCTTTCAGAGATGGCATCTCCACAGATGGACCAGTCACATTCACATCCACATCAGGTGCATCTGCATGAAGTTTTCCAGACAAATCTGGTCCATGCACTTTCAACTTTGGCAATGAGATATTCGGAGACCAGTGGAACTTCTTACCTTTGACTCGATCACCTGAGTCCACATCAACCTTCACACTGGGAACATCAACCTTTCCACCCACATCCAAACTAGCATCCACGTCTCCCGACACTGTGGGCAACTTCACCTTCTTCGCCTTCTTGTCTTTCGAGCCCCAACCGAAGGTGAACTTCTTCTTCTTCTTCGACGGAACACTGACATCCACACCGGGTGCAGAAACCTTCCCAGTCAGTCCCAACTCACCACCTGATACATCGATTTCGGGCACAGAGGCGGACACACCAACGTCGGGAACCTCCATGGAGACATCGAGTTCGGGTTTCGGAAGAGACACATCCACACCACCAGTCGTACCTGAGACAGACACCGAGGTGTCCGGCACTCCAACACCAGCACCTCCACCAATCTTCAGACCACCCTTCGGCAACCCGAACTTAGGAGACCAATGGAACTTCTTACCTCCCTTTCTTGCTTTACCATCTAAGTGAGCGTCCAAACCGGCATCCAAATCTATATCCTCACCTGCTCCACCCTCCACTTTCACATCAGCCTTTGGAGTCTTCACTTTCGTCTTCTTCTTGCCCAGACCGAACCCGAATTTCGGTGTCTTGATTGAAATATGTGGTTTCGGTACATCCACCTTAGCACCCACATCCACATCCGGCATCTCACCATGTACACGGAGATCTGGACCAGTCAGTTGCACACTGGGCAGTTTCACATCTGTGTCCAGATTGGCGGAAACATCTGGCATGGATAGGTCTCCTCGACAGACGGTGCACTCACATTTCCTGAGATCTGTAGGTCTGGCAGATTCAAATCAGCGTCCACAACTCCCACACCGACACCCTCCAAATCGAGCTTACCGGATAGATCACCTCCCAACGATGCATCGGGAACGGACACATCGACAGTAGGCAAATGACCACTGGCTTTCAGAGATGGCATCTCCACAGATGGACCAGTCACATTCACATCCACATCAGGTGCATCTGCATGAAGTTTTCCAGACAAATCTGGTCCATGCACTTTCAACTTTGGCAATGAGATATTCGGAGACCAGTGGAACTTCTTACCTTTGACTCGATCACCTGAGTCCACATCAACCTTCACACTGGGAACATCAACCTTTCCACCCACATCCAAACTAGCATCCACGTCTCCCGACACTGTGGGCAACTTCACCTTCTTCGCCTTCTTGTCTTTCGAGCCCCAACCGAAGGTGAACTTCTTCTTCTTCTTCGACGGAACACTGACATCCACACCGGGTGCAGAAACCTTCCCAGTCAGTCCCAACTCACCACCTGATACATCGATTTCGGGCACAGAGGCGGACACACCAACGTCGGGAACCTCCATGGAGACATCGAGTTCGGGTTTCGGAAGAGACACATCCACACCACCAGTCGTACCTGAGACAGACACCGAGGTGTCCGGCACTCCAACACCAGCACCTCCACCAATCTTCAGACCACCCTTCGGCAACCCGAACTTAGGAGACCAATGGAACTTCTTACCTCCCTTTCTTGCTTTACCATCTAAGTGAGCGTCCAAACCGGCATCCAAATCTATATCCTCACCTGCTCCACCCTCCACTTTCACATCAGCCTTTGGAGTCTTCACTTTCGTCTTCTTCTTGCCCAGACCGAACCCGAATTTCGGTGTCTTGATTGAAATATGTGGTTTCGGTACATCCACCTTAGCACCCACATCCACATCCGGCATCTCACCATGTACACGGAGATCTGGACCAGTCAGTTGCACACTGGGCAGTTTCACATCTGTGTCCAGATTGGCGGAAACATCTGGCATGGATAGGTCTCCTCGACAGACGGTGCACTCACATTTCCTGAGATCTGTAGGTCTGGCAGATTCAAATCAGCGTCCACAACTCCCACACCGACACCCTCCAAATCGAGCTTACCGGATAGATCACCTCCCAACGATGCATCGGGAACGGACACATCGACAGTAGGCAAATGACCACTGGCTTTCAGAGATGGCATCTCCACAGATGGACCAGTCACATTCACATCCACATCAGGTGCATCTGCATGAAGTTTTCCAGACAAATCTGGTCCATGCACTTTCAACTTTGGCAATGAGATATTCGGAGACCAGTGGAACTTCTTACCTTTGACTCGATCACCTGAGTCCACATCAACCTTCACACTGGGAACATCAACCTTTCCACCCACATCCAAACTAGCATCCACGTCTCCCGACACTGTGGGCAACTTCACCTTCTTCGCCTTCTTGTCTTTCGAGCCCCAACCGAAGGTGAACTTCTTCTTCTTCTTCGACGGAACACTGACATCCACACCGGGTGCAGAAACCTTCCCAGTCAGTCCCAACTCACCACCTGATACATCGATTTCGGGCACAGAGGCGGACACACCAACGTCGGGAACCTCCATGGAGACATCGAGTTCGGGTTTCGGAAGAGACACATCCACACCACCAGTCGTACCTGAGACAGACACCGAGGTGTCCGGCACTCCAACACCAGCACCTCCACCAATCTTCAGACCACCCTTCGGCAACCCGAACTTAGGAGACCAATGGAACTTCTTACCTCCCTTTCTTGCTTTACCATCTAAGTGAGCGTCCAAACCGGCATCCAAATCTATATCCTCACCTGCTCCACCCTCCACTTTCACATCAGCCTTTGGAGTCTTCACTTTCGTCTTCTTCTTGCCCAGACCGAACCCGAATTTCGGTGTCTTGATTGAAATATGTGGTTTCGGTACATCCACCTTAGCACCCACATCCACATCCGGCATCTCACCATGTACACGGAGATCTGGACCAGTCAGTTGCACACTGGGCAGTTTCACATCTGTGTCCAGATTGGCGGAAACATCTGGCATGGATAGGTCTCCCTCGACAGACGGTGCACTCACATTTCCTGAGATCTGTAGGTCTGGCAGATTCAAATCAGCGTCCACAACTCCCACACCGACACCCTCCAAATCGAGCTTACCGGATAGATCACCTCCCAACGATGCATCGGGAACGGACACATCGACAGTAGGCAAATGACCACTGGCTTTCAGAGATGGCATCTCCACAGATGGACCAGTCACATTCACATCCACATCAGGTGCATCTGCATGAAGTTTTCCAGACAAATCTGGTCCATGCACTTTCAACTTTGGCAATGAGATATTCGGAGACCAGTGGAACTTCTTACCTTTGACTCGATCACCTGAGTCCACATCAACCTTCACACTGGGAACATCAACCTTTCCACCCACATCCAAACTAGCATCCACGTCTCCCGACACTGTGGGCAACTTCACCTTCTTCGCCTTCTTGTCTTTCGAGCCCCAACCGAAGGTGAACTTCTTCTTCTTCTTCGACGGAACACTGACATCCACACCGGGTGCAGAAACCTTCCCAGTCAGTCCCAACTCACCACCTGATACATCGATTTCGGGCACAGAGGCGGACACACCAACGTCGGGAACCTCCATGGAGACATCGAGTTCGGGTTTCGGAAGAGACACATCCACACCACCAGTCGTACCTGAGACAGACACCGAGGTGTCCGGCACTCCAACACCAGCACCTCCACCAATCTTCAGACCACCCTTCGGCAACCCGAACTTAGGAGACCAATGGAACTTCTTACCTCCCTTTCTTGCTTTACCATCTAAGTGAGCGTCCAAACCGGCATCCAAATCTATATCCTCACCTGCTCCACCCTCCACTTTCACATCAGCCTTTGGAGTCTTCACTTTCGTCTTCTTCTTGCCCAGACCGAACCCGAATTTCGGTGTCTTGATTGAAATATGTGGTTTCGGTACATCCACCTTAGCACCCACATCCACATCCGGCATCTCACCATGTACACGGAGATCTGGACCAGTCAGTTGCACACTGGGCAGTTTCACATCTGTGTCCAGATTGGCGGAAACATCTGGCATGGATAGGTCTCCTCGACAGACGGTGCACTCACATTTCCTGAGATCTGTAGGTCTGGCAGATTCAAATCAGCGTCCACAACTCCCACACCGACACCCTCCAAATCGAGCTTACCGGATAGATCACCTCCCAACGATGCATCGGGAACGGACACATCGACAGTAGGCAAATGACCACTGGCTTTCAGAGATGGCATCTCCACAGATGGACCAGTCACATTCACATCCACATCAGGTGCATCTGCATGAAGTTTTCCAGACAAATCTGGTCCATGCACTTTCAACTTTGGCAATGAGATATTCGGAGACCAGTGGAACTTCTTACCTTTGACTCGATCACCTGAGTCCACATCAACCTTCACACTGGGAACATCAACCTTTCCACCCACATCCAAACTAGCATCCACGTCTCCCGACACTGTGGGCAACTTCACCTTCTTCGCCTTCTTGTCTTTCGAGCCCCAACCGAAGGTGAACTTCTTCTTCTTCTTCGACGGAACACTGACATCCACACCGGGTGCAGAAACCTTCCCAGTCAGTCCCAACTCACCACCTGATACATCGATTTCGGGCACAGAGGCGGACACACCAACGTCGGGAACCTCCATGGAGACATCGAGTTCGGGTTTCGGAAGAGACACATCCACACCACCAGTCGTACCTGAGACAGACACCGAGGTGTCCGGCACTCCAACACCAGCACCTCCACCAATCTTCAGACCACCCTTCGGCAACCCGAACTTAGGAGACCAATGGAACTTCTTACCTCCCTTTCTTGCTTTACCATCTAAGTGAGCGTCCAAACCGGCATCCAAATCTATATCCTCACCTGCTCCACCCTCCACTTTCACATCAGCCTTTGGAGTCTTCACTTTCGTCTTCTTCTTGCCCAGACCGAACCCGAATTTCGGTGTCTTGATTGAAATATGTGGTTTCGGTACATCCACCTTAGCACCCACATCCACATCCGGCATCTCACCATGTACACGGAGATCTGGACCAGTCAGTTGCACACTGGGCAGTTTCACATCTGTGTCCAGATTGGCGGAAACATCTGGCATGGATAGGTCTCCCTCGACAGACGGTGCACTCACATTTCCTGAGATCTGTAGGTCTGGCAGATTCAAATCAGCGTCCACAACTCCCACACCGACACCCTCCAAATCGAGCTTACCGGATAGATCACCTCCCAACGATGCATCGGGAACGGACACATCGACAGTAGGCAAATGACCACTGGCTTTCAGAGATGGCATCTCCACAGATGGACCAGTCACATTCACATCCACATCAGGTGCATCTGCATGAAGTTTTCCAGACAAATCTGGTCCATGCACTTTCAACTTTGGCAATGAGATATTCGGAGACCAGTGGAACTTCTTACCTTTGACTCGATCACCTGAGTCCACATCAACCTTCACACTGGGAACATCAACCTTTCCACCCACATCCAAACTAGCATCCACGTCTCCCGACACTGTGGGCAACTTCACCTTCTTCGCCTTCTTGTCTTTCGAGCCCCAACCGAAGGTGAACTTCTTCTTCTTCTTCGACGGAACACTGACATCCACACCGGGTGCAGAAACCTTCCCAGTCAGTCCCAACTCACCACCTGATACATCGATTTCGGGCACAGAGGCGGACACACCAACGTCGGGAACCTCCATGGAGACATCGAGTTCGGGTTTCGGAAGAGACACATCCACACCACCAGTCGTACCTGAGACAGACACCGAGGTGTCCGGCACTCCAACACCAGCACCTCCACCAATCTTCAGACCACCCTTCGGCAACCCGAACTTAGGAGACCAATGGAACTTCTTACCTCCCTTTCTTGCTTTACCATCTAAGTGAGCGTCCAAACCGGCATCCAAATCTATATCCTCACCTGCTCCACCCTCCACTTTCACATCAGCCTTTGGAGTCTTCACTTTCGTCTTCTTCTTGCCCAGACCGAACCCGAATTTCGGTGTCTTGATTGAAATATGTGGTTTCGGTACATCCACCTTAGCACCCACATCCACATCCGGCATCTCACCATGTACACGGAGATCTGGACCAGTCAGTTGCACACTGGGCAGTTTCACATCTGTGTCCAGATTGGCGGAAACATCTGGCATGGATAGGTCTCCTCGACAGACGGTGCACTCACATTTCCTGAGATCTGTAGGTCTGGCAGATTCAAATCAGCGTCCACAACTCCCACACCGACACCCTCCAAATCGAGCTTACCGGATAGATCACCTCCCAACGATGCATCGGGAACGGACACATCGACAGTAGGCAAATGACCACTGGCTTTCAGAGATGGCATCTCCACAGATGGACCAGTCACATTCACATCCACATCAGGTGCATCTGCATGAAGTTTTCCAGACAAATCTGGTCCATGCACTTTCAACTTTGGCAATGAGATATTCGGAGACCAGTGGAACTTCTTACCTTTGACTCGATCACCTGAGTCCACATCAACCTTCACACTGGGAACATCAACCTTTCCACCCACATCCAAACTAGCATCCACGTCTCCCGACACTGTGGGCAACTTCACCTTCTTCGCCTTCTTGTCTTTCGAGCCCCAACCGAAGGTGAACTTCTTCTTCTTCTTCGACGGAACACTGACATCCACACCGGGTGCAGAAACCTTCCCAGTCAGTCCCAACTCACCACCTGATACATCGATTTCGGGCACAGAGGCGGACACACCAACGTCGGGAACCTCCATGGAGACATCGAGTTCGGGTTTCGGAAGAGACACATCCACACCACCAGTCGTACCTGAGACAGACACCGAGGTGTCCGGCACTCCAACACCAGCACCTCCACCAATCTTCAGACCACCCTTCGGCAACCCGAACTTAGGAGACCAATGGAACTTCTTACCTCCCTTTCTTGCTTTACCATCTAAGTGAGCGTCCAAACCGGCATCCAAATCTATATCCTCACCTGCTCCACCCTCCACTTTCACATCAGCCTTTGGAGTCTTCACTTTCGTCTTCTTCTTGCCCAGACCGAACCCGAATTTCGGTGTCTTGATTGAAATATGTGGTTTCGGTACATCCACCTTAGCACCCACATCCACATCCGGCATCTCACCATGTACACGGAGATCTGGACCAGTCAGTTGCACACTGGGCAGTTTCACATCTGTGTCCAGATTGGCGGAAACATCTGGCATGGATAGGTCTCCTCGACAGACGGTGCACTCACATTTCCTGAGATCTGTAGGTCTGGCAGATTCAAATCAGCGTCCACAACTCCCACACCGACACCCTCCAAATCGAGCTTACCGGATAGATCACCTCCCAACGATGCATCGGGAACGGACACATCGACAGTAGGCAAATGACCACTGGCTTTCAGAGATGGCATCTCCACAGATGGACCAGTCACATTCACATCCACATCAGGTGCATCTGCATGAAGTTTTCCAGACAAATCTGGTCCATGCACTTTCAACTTTGGCAATGAGATATTCGGAGACCAGTGGAACTTCTTACCTTTGACTCGATCACCTGAGTCCACATCAACCTTCACACTGGGAACATCAACCTTTCCACCCACATCCAAACTAGCATCCACGTCTCCCGACACTGTGGGCAACTTCACCTTCTTCGCCTTCTTGTCTTTCGAGCCCCAACCGAAGGTGAACTTCTTCTTCTTCTTCGACGGAACACTGACATCCACACCGGGTGCAGAAACCTTCCCAGTCAGTCCCAACTCACCACCTGATACATCGATTTCGGGCACAGAGGCGGACACACCAACGTCGGGAACCTCCATGGAGACATCGAGTTCGGGTTTCGGAAGAGACACATCCACACCACCAGTCGTACCTGAGACAGACACCGAGGTGTCCGGCACTCCAACACCAGCACCTCCACCAATCTTCAGACCACCCTTCGGCAACCCGAACTTAGGAGACCAATGGAACTTCTTACCTCCCTTTCTTGCTTTACCATCTAAGTGAGCGTCCAAACCGGCATCCAAATCTATATCCTCACCTGCTCCACCCTCCACTTTCACATCAGCCTTTGGAGTCTTCACTTTCGTCTTCTTCTTGCCCAGACCGAACCCGAATTTCGGTGTCTTGATTGAAATATGTGGTTTCGGTACATCCACCTTAGCACCCACATCCACATCCGGCATCTCACCATGTACACGGAGATCTGGACCAGTCAGTTGCACACTGGGCAGTTTCACATCTGTGTCCAGATTGGCGGAAACATCTGGCATGGATAGGTCTCCTCGACAGACGGTGCACTCACATTTCCTGAGATCTGTAGGTCTGGCAGATTCAAATCAGCGTCCACAACTCCCACACCGACACCCTCCAAATCGAGCTTACCGGATAGATCACCTCCCAACGATGCATCGGGAACGGACACATCGACAGTAGGCAAATGACCACTGGCTTTCAGAGATGGCATCTCCACAGATGGACCAGTCACATTCACATCCACATCAGGTGCATCTGCATGAAGTTTTCCAGACAAATCTGGTCCATGCACTTTCAACTTTGGCAATGAGATATTCGGAGACCAGTGGAACTTCTTACCTTTGACTCGATCACCTGAGTCCACATCAACCTTCACACTGGGAACATCAACCTTTCCACCCACATCCAAACTAGCATCCACGTCTCCCGACACTGTGGGCAACTTCACCTTCTTCGCCTTCTTGTCTTTCGAGCCCCAACCGAAGGTGAACTTCTTCTTCTTCTTCGACGGAACACTGACATCCACACCGGGTGCAGAAACCTTCCCAGTCAGTCCCAACTCACCACCTGATACATCGATTTCGGGCACAGAGGCGGACACACCAACGTCGGGAACCTCCATGGAGACATCGAGTTCGGGTTTCGGAAGAGACACATCCACACCACCAGTCGTACCTGAGACAGACACCGAGGTGTCCGGCACTCCAACACCAGCACCTCCACCAATCTTCAGACCACCCTTCGGCAACCCGAACTTAGGAGACCAATGGAACTTCTTACCTCCCTTTCTTGCTTTACCATCTAAGTGAGCGTCCAAACCGGCATCCAAATCTATATCCTCACCTGCTCCACCCTCCACTTTCACATCAGCCTTTGGAGTCTTCACTTTCGTCTTCTTCTTGCCCAGACCGAACCCGAATTTCGGTGTCTTGATTGAAATATGTGGTTTCGGTACATCCACCTTAGCACCCACATCCACATCCGGCATCTCACCATGTACACGGAGATCTGGACCAGTCAGTTGCACACTGGGCAGTTTCACATCTGTGTCCAGATTGGCGGAAACATCTGGCATGGATAGGTCTCCTCGACAGACGGTGCACTCACATTTCCTGAGATCTGTAGGTCTGGCAGATTCAAATCAGCGTCCACAACTCCCACACCGACACCCTCCAAATCGAGCTTACCGGATAGATCACCTCCCAACGATGCATCGGGAACGGACACATCGACAGTAGGCAAATGACCACTGGCTTTCAGAGATGGCATCTCCACAGATGGACCAGTCACATTCACATCCACATCAGGTGCATCTGCATGAAGTTTTCCAGACAAATCTGGTCCATGCACTTTCAACTTTGGCAATGAGATATTCGGAGACCAGTGGAACTTCTTACCTTTGACTCGATCACCTGAGTCCACATCAACCTTCACACTGGGAACATCAACCTTTCCACCCACATCCAAACTAGCATCCACGTCTCCCGACACTGTGGGCAACTTCACCTTCTTCGCCTTCTTGTCTTTCGAGCCCCAACCGAAGGTGAACTTCTTCTTCTTCTTCGACGGAACACTGACATCCACACCGGGTGCAGAAACCTTCCCAGTCAGTCCCAACTCACCACCTGATACATCGATTTCGGGCACAGAGGCGGACACACCAACGTCGGGAACCTCCATGGAGACATCGAGTTCGGGTTTCGGAAGAGACACATCCACACCACCAGTCGTACCTGAGACAGACACCGAGGTGTCCGGCACTCCAACACCAGCACCTCCACCAATCTTCAGACCACCCTTCGGCAACCCGAACTTAGGAGACCAATGGAACTTCTTACCTCCCTTTCTTGCTTTACCATCTAAGTGAGCGTCCAAACCGGCATCCAAATCTATATCCTCACCTGCTCCACCCTCCACTTTCACATCAGCCTTTGGAGTCTTCACTTTCGTCTTCTTCTTGCCCAGACCGAACCCGAATTTCGGTGTCTTGATTGAAATATGTGGTTTCGGTACATCCACCTTAGCACCCACATCCACATCCGGCATCTCACCATGTACACGGAGATCTGGACCAGTCAGTTGCACACTGGGCAGTTTCACATCTGTGTCCAGATTGGCGGAAACATCTGGCATGGATAGGTCTCCCTCGACAGACGGTGCACTCACATTTCCTGAGATCTGTAGGTCTGGCAGATTCAAATCAGCGTCCACAACTCCCACACCGACACCCTCCAAATCGAGCTTACCGGATAGATCACCTCCCAACGATGCATCGGGAACGGACACATCGACAGTAGGCAAATGACCACTGGCTTTCAGAGATGGCATCTCCACAGATGGACCAGTCACATTCACATCCACATCAGGTGCATCTGCATGAAGTTTTCCAGACAAATCTGGTCCATGCACTTTCAACTTTGGCAATGAGATATTCGGAGACCAGTGGAACTTCTTACCTTTGACTCGATCACCTGAGTCCACATCAACCTTCACACTGGGAACATCAACCTTTCCACCCACATCCAAACTAGCATCCACGTCTCCCGACACTGTGGGCAACTTCACCTTCTTCGCCTTCTTGTCTTTCGAGCCCCAACCGAAGGTGAACTTCTTCTTCTTCTTCGACGGAACACTGACATCCACACCGGGTGCAGAAACCTTCCCAGTCAGTCCCAACTCACCACCTGATACATCGATTTCGGGCACAGAGGCGGACACACCAACGTCGGGAACCTCCATGGAGACATCGAGTTCGGGTTTCGGAAGAGACACATCCACACCACCAGTCGTACCTGAGACAGACACCGAGGTGTCCGGCACTCCAACACCAGCACCTCCACCAATCTTCAGACCACCCTTCGGCAACCCGAACTTAGGAGACCAATGGAACTTCTTACCTCCCTTTCTTGCTTTACCATCTAAGTGAGCGTCCAAACCGGCATCCAAATCTATATCCTCACCTGCTCCACCCTCCACTTTCACATCAGCCTTTGGAGTCTTCACTTTCGTCTTCTTCTTGCCCAGACCGAACCCGAATTTCGGTGTCTTGATTGAAATATGTGGTTTCGGTACATCCACCTTAGCACCCACATCCACATCCGGCATCTCACCATGTACACGGAGATCTGGACCAGTCAGTTGCACACTGGGCAGTTTCACATCTGTGTCCAGATTGGCGGAAACATCTGGCATGGATAGGTCTCCCTCGACAGACGGTGCACTCACATTTCCTGAGATCTGTAGGTCTGGCAGATTCAAATCAGCGTCCACAACTCCCACACCGACACCCTCCAAATCGAGCTTACCGGATAGATCACCTCCCAACGATGCATCGGGAACGGACACATCGACAGTAGGCAAATGACCACTGGCTTTCAGAGATGGCATCTCCACAGATGGACCAGTCACATTCACATCCACATCAGGTGCATCTGCATGAAGTTTTCCAGACAAATCTGGTCCATGCACTTTCAACTTTGGCAATGAGATATTCGGAGACCAGTGGAACTTCTTACCTTTGACTCGATCACCTGAGTCCACATCAACCTTCACACTGGGAACATCAACCTTTCCACCCACATCCAAACTAGCATCCACGTCTCCCGACACTGTGGGCAACTTCACCTTCTTCGCCTTCTTGTCTTTCGAGCCCCAACCGAAGGTGAACTTCTTCTTCTTCTTCGACGGAACACTGACATCCACACCGGGTGCAGAAACCTTCCCAGTCAGTCCCAACTCACCACCTGATACATCGATTTCGGGCACAGAGGCGGACACACCAACGTCGGGAACCTCCATGGAGACATCGAGTTCGGGTTTCGGAAGAGACACATCCACACCACCAGTCGTACCTGAGACAGACACCGAGGTGTCCGGCACTCCAACACCAGCACCTCCACCAATCTTCAGACCACCCTTCGGCAACCCGAACTTAGGAGACCAATGGAACTTCTTACCTCCCTTTCTTGCTTTACCATCTAAGTGAGCGTCCAAACCGGCATCCAAATCTATATCCTCACCTGCTCCACCCTCCACTTTCACATCAGCCTTTGGAGTCTTCACTTTCGTCTTCTTCTTGCCCAGACCGAACCCGAATTTCGGTGTCTTGATTGAAATATGTGGTTTCGGTACATCCACCTTAGCACCCACATCCACATCCGGCATCTCACCATGTACACGGAGATCTGGACCAGTCAGTTGCACACTGGGCAGTTTCACATCTGTGTCCAGATTGGCGGAAACATCTGGCATGGATAGGTCTCCTCGACAGACGGTGCACTCACATTTCCTGAGATCTGTAGGTCTGGCAGATTCAAATCAGCGTCCACAACTCCCACACCGACACCCTCCAAATCGAGCTTACCGGATAGATCACCTCCCAACGATGCATCGGGAACGGACACATCGACAGTAGGCAAATGACCACTGGCTTTCAGAGATGGCATCTCCACAGATGGACCAGTCACATTCACATCCACATCAGGTGCATCTGCATGAAGTTTTCCAGACAAATCTGGTCCATGAACTTTCAACTTTGGCAATGAGATATTCGGAGACCAATGGAACTTTTTTCTCCCGATGTCTGTTTTCTCTTGTTGTGTTCGTTTTCGTGGTTTTTCTTGTTTTACTTTTACATCTGTTGACAGTTTTCGTTCTTCTGTGCTTTTCTTTATTTTTTTTTGCTGGTTTTCTTTTGTCATATTAAATTTGACACATGGGTTTTTCATTCGTTTTCGCTTCTTCGTTTCTATCTTCGGATTTTGTTTCTTCTGTTTTTCATCTTCTGTTCTTTTTTCTGTGGTTGCTCTATTTTCGGTTATTCGTCTTTCTTTCGTTTGTACTCCTTTTGAAATGTTTTTTTCATTTTCTTTTAGTTCATTTTTCTTGCGATGTAGCATTTTCATTTTTCTTGTCACATTTTTGTTTTCTATTGCTGATGTTTCAATTGATACATGTTCATTAAGTTGATTATTTAAATCTTGATCAGGAATTTTGTATTGTTTTCCACTGATAACACCTTCAACAGGTTTATCATTTTGTTGCATAATTTCTTTTTCCTTTCTATTTCGATATTCATGTTTTTTAAATTTAAGTTTTGGTGAACAACCAATTTTTTGTCTTTTTTCAATTCTATGACTTTCATCAGTCATTTTTCCCTGACTATCCGGTATAACAATTTCATTTTCTGTATTATTCATATTCATTTTTAATTTTGGCTTCATAAAATGTAATTTTTGTTTTAATAACACTTTACTAGTTTTTGATTTCTCTGAATATTTTGTTTTCATTAATGGTTCATTTAATTCTGTCTGTACATTACATATTTCTAAATCATAAGGATTAGGCTCTGGCTTAGTTGTATCATATTTTGATAAACAATTTTCATATCCCTGATTATTAATATTTATATGATAATCACTAGTTAGTCGTTGAGATTCATCTTGTTTACTTAGGTTATCATGAGAATTTAATCTATATTTATGACTTACCTTTGATTTGATAATTATTATTATTATTATTAATAGAATCCTTATGGATATTATTTAAGTCATTAAAATCCAAATTATGTTTATTTAATTTAGGTGAAGTTTCTTCACTCGACTGTACATAATATACTGGAACATATAAATTACTACTCAATGGTAATTTAATTGGTATGTACATAGGATTATCCAATTCTGTACAAATATCTTTTTCAATACTAGAATGATATATTTCATAATCATCTGTATGTCTATAACATGATACAGTTTTTTCTGTATCACGGAATTTTTTCAAATTATCACCATCATCATCATCAACAACAACAACATCTACATTGGTAGTAATATCTTTGTATAGATCTTTTTTAACTTTTAACGAATCATATTCTTGACATTCTAATGGAGGTGTATGACTTGTTTCCCAAACATCGGATAATTTAGATTTTTTACATTCTGGATCTATTAATGTATCATATAATTCACATGTTATATTTGATTTTAAATTATCATCCATTTTTATTAGATCTACTTTCATTGATTCATCAGTTGTTGGTGATGATTGTTTCATATCAATTGGATTCAATTCAGTAGACATAGTAAAAATAGATATTTATTAAAATAGAGATATTTTCCAATCTAAATAATAATGTTATACTTTCATAAACTGATTACGTCATAAGTTCAAAAGAATTTTCATAACATTGATGATAAATTTCCGTTGAAATTAAGTGAAGGAATATGTCTCCATAGAAGATCAATTTAAACTTTGTATATTACAACAAATAACATATAGTGGATATCAACTTTCATATTATATAAATGAATTCTTTCATAGAAAATTTAATTGATATAGCAACTTGAATATATATATAAGTAGAAAATGATCTATGTATATTTGTCCAATATTCTCATTGATCTTGTACTGATCATTTGTATAAATCTGTTATATGATTATCAATGGAAGAAGAAGAAAGATAATAAATAAATGATTCCACTATTATGTTGAATACAAATATAGAAAATACAAAAACAAAAAATAAGGCGTTTTTTTTGAAAAAATTCGAAAGTATACTTGCTGCCTTAAATAATTATTATTGATGATGATTATTGTATTTCACAAATTGCCTTATATTGTTTCTGATTGAAATTTTGCATTATTGTATGGAGACATGCATCGTTTGAAACCTTCACTGTAGAATTGAATATTATAGAAATTAGATAGTCGTTGATTCTATATATTTTTTTTCTTTTTTTTGTTGTTGTTGGATAATATTGCGTAGGTGTTGATAAATATTATTGATCTCTCAAGTTTGTAAAGAAAACAAAAACCCCCCTTTGAATATAATAATAATAATAATAATAATGTATATGATAGTTGTTTGTTTGTTATGAATGGTGAAAAGAAAAACAAAAACTTTTTTTAAAATTTTTTCTTAAGACAGAGTAACCTATCAGCTTAAAAGTGAATTGAACTTAATTTGCCTGTATACTTTTGATTACATGTGTAGTATTATTATCACCTATCTGTGCTCATGATTACTGGTATTGGACAAAATTTTTTTTTACTTAAATTGCGTGGCCATAATTAGAAGTAACCAACTAGCTAGCCTATATCATTTCAGTTTAGAAAAGAATCAATCAAATTGGTAAAAATTCAGGTAAAATGAGAGACTAACAGATATAGATTGATAGACAGAACAGTAATGAATTAATCCAATCCCATTCAACTTAACTAAATGATTATCCTATTGTAATCATATTTTCACGTTTATCATATTCACTTATTAGTATTATTGCATAGTGAATAATGCCAATGAAAGAATACTTGAAGTAACCATTTGAAAAAAGGATTTTAAGACATTCTTCTTTGTTTATTAATCCTTATCTACATAGTTCTTTACGTAGAAAGTAAATCTAGATTTCTATAGTTTACATTATGTGAACTGATTTTAGTTAGACAATCATTGAAAATCAGAAAGCACTGAATAATTAGTTTTTTCTAGTATATGACTCCTTAGTAAGGTATCCTCATTGTTCAGTCAGGACTATAACCCAAGCTAGTCAGATCTCACAACATGTGCCTGACATTTAAATCACTTAATTGACTTTCAAATAGTCATATTCCTAACCTTAGAAAAATTTTAATATTGTGAAATCATCAATCTCTCACATAGAGATAAATAGAAGTTTAACTCCACTTGCCAACCAAGTTCTATTTAAGATCTGTATAATTGTGTTCTGCGATAATTGATTACAAGAAACTATATAAATAAGTCAGTTTATCTTCAGTGAATACTTTAAAAAAGTGGTTGCCTACTATTGATTACGAAGAATATTTCATTTGAGTGAAATAGACAAATTAAACTGTATAATATTTAATAATTGAATTCATAAGTCAATTGAAGCTAAACCACCATGGAGAACCTGAAAGCACTGCAAGGCCGTTTCATACTAGTATGGGACTCCTCAACAGGGCGCATCCACGATTCTGCCTCGTGAGATTTGAACCCAGGACCTATCGGTCTCGCACGCGAACGCTTAACCTGATCCGGAATCCAACAGTGTTACCATCTATCTTCAGCCAATATTTATTTGTTTCAGGTCTTTGGAGATTTGTTCAATAATGGATGTACTGAATGAGTAACTTTTGGGAAACTTTTAATGAATATAAATACATATTTTTCTAGATATATTTTAATTTTGTTATTGTTTGATAATGATATTGATCTTTCTAGATTCAGTTAAGTTTTCGTTTTGATTTGGTTCATGAATTGGTTGAAGATATAAATAATGTAATCAATATATGTTGCTTTCTATATATATATATATATATATATATATATATATATATATATATATATATATATATATATGCTAATTCATTCAAAATCTCATTCTACCAACTTTATTCTTAACTATTCGATCTCATATTTGCTTTATCCCGAATTGTTTTAGGTTATTTTCACCAATTAAATGTACATACATCTTAATTTGCTCATGGAGTAAGTAGTTCAATTTTTCTCATGTTCTTTACTTTTCTAGATTTCCCTATACATTCTGCTAAGCACCTCCTCCTAAATACACAAAGTACCTGCAGGTTAGATGTAAATCAATACTAGGACTATTTCAGACACTTGCTCAAAATGCCCACCATAATATTTAATATAAAGTGATGAGATTTAAAAATTGTTATTACTCCCTAATCGTGATTCTTATAAGTGTTTATTATTCCATGTGTTTTTGTATTGGTAAAACTCACTAATTTACAATTTATACCTCATTAATTTTTTTTTGAAGAAGCATTCACCAAGTTAGATGAACAGTGATTTAATGATATTTTTGTAATAACTGTGTAAATTTTATAGATAATTTCATTACATTTTCTAGAAATAGAAAGAGTATGTAAGTAATAGCTCTACCAATTTCGGAAATCTTTAGACAGCGTGTAATATTCCACTAATTTCAGTCATTAATTACACTTTTCTGAAGTATGACAACATTTTAAGCTTTACTGGAGACCAGTTATATAATACAGTTTTTAATAATTTCCATTCTCATTAGTAGGGGGTTTATGGAGACTGTACAGCGTTTAATAGTTGAATTCATGAATCAGTGTAAACAAGACCACAATAGAAAACATGAAAGCACCGGACAACCGTTTCGTCCCATTGTGGGACTCCTCAATAGTGCGGACCCACGATCCCGCATGCGGGATTTGAACCCATGACCTTCGGTCTCATGCGCGAGAAAGTTTTAACTTGTAAAATATGAATTACCACGATTGTCTATTTGATAATAATAATAATAATAATAGTAATAATAATTATAATAATTATAATGGTGAAAACAGCATTAGCAATAATAGTGGAGATAATAATAATCGTTATTATCATCATTATTTTTGGTTTAGCACGTTTAAAACTAGTGAGAAAACGCTAATAATCTGACCAGTTTACTTTTACAATAACGTTGACTGAAGAATAGTTGAAAATAAGAGGTTACTGATCAGTTACTGGATTCCACTTTGAGGATCATCAGAACTTCACATTACAAAAGATTAAATCTTAAAAATCTTAATAAGATGCCTTCAACCTACTGATTCAAAATTCAGTGATTAATATGACCAAATTTAAATCAACTTATAACACATATCAGTCATTATCAGATGCAATAATGAAATACTGACTATATTACTCTGAATCAGACAAATTCATATCATTGAGCTTAAAGAGTTCTTTCTTGTTTTCGTCTTTTTTTAGAATCTATAAACAGGATATATCAATAGGATGTCGTTCAGAACAAGGATAGGGTTAAATATATTCTTTCCATATGGTATAACTTTACTTCATTCCTTGAAATACATCGATTAACTCGTATGAATCAATGTTGTATATTTTGCACTATAATTATTACGTTTCAGTTGACAACATGAGTAAAATAAACACATTTGAAGATTTTAATTAGAAGTTTATGACTAAAAATATTGACAATGTAGCTACTGTACTATTTGATTGAAAGTGAGAAATGTTGTCAAAGATAATTTTTTTGTTACCATGTGACAGTTTTTGAAGAAGATTTTAGAAAATGTGTACGAATGAAATTTCCTAATTTTGTAATATAATTTGTTTCTATTCACTTGGTGTTGTTTTACTTGTATCTTCCCATTGTTATTTAGGATCGGTTGAAGTTAGATATTAACACTGTTAGATGCCGGCTTAGTGGTTCAGGACCGATAGGTCCTTGATTCGAATCTTGCGAGGTGGGGTCGTGGATGCCCATTGCTGGGGAGTCTCATAATAAGACGAAATGGCCTAGGAGTGCTTCCAGGTCTTCGATGGTGGTCTAACTTCAATAAACTCATGAATTTAACTATTAAATTTAGTTATTTGTTTACATTAATTTAAAACGGATGTAATGAGGTACAATAAATTTATCTGATTTAAACTTTGTAAAAACTTACTTAATATTATGGTTTACTTTAGGAAATAAATACCGAATAGCCAACACGTTTTATTGTGGGTCTAATTAAAAGTAAACACTTGCCAACTCATACTGGTTCAATCGCAAGATGATTATGACTCTCAGGGACCACAATTTAGCCGAACGTCTGTGTCGGAATCCAGTGGTCCGTATTTCCAACATCAGTTACTTTGAAATATAGAATAATTTTTATCTAATATCAACTTTGGAAATGACCATCGTTAAAAGTTAAAGTTTCTGAAAAGAAGATAGAGAACTTTTTATTGAGTTTGTTATTTATTTATTAGTCATTTTAGTGTTTTGTAAACAATTTTTACTAAACCACACGTACTAGTAGTTAGCTCTATCATTGAAAAGGATTATCAAGTGATAAATAGTGAATTTCGATAATCTACTTTTGTTATTTCAAACTTTAAATCTGAAATGAAAAGTAGTAGGCCCGAAGAGCCCTGTAAAATTTTCTTTATGAATCGGAAGAAATTAGTCTTTACGTAGCTCATTGCAAAATTCTACCATACCAATTTAAAGACTTGTTGTCCAATGAGAGTCTTAAGGTTTCAGATACACAACCACAGAAAACAAGCTCTTATCAGTTATCCATCGAAACTATGTAGATGTTCTCTGCTCCCTGAACTTCGATTTCTCTACCAGTAATATTATCGTGATATAGAATTTTCGAAATTACTGAGCGGAAACTTTAACAAGTACTTTTATAATACATTTCATTTGTAGTCTAAAATTTACTTAAAATAGGGATATAATTCCAGTTTATCCTTATTTCGGTTACCTCAACGAAGATTCATAACTTTAAAAAATCATAGTGAACTAATAATATTCGTTAGTTCAGTAAGAAATAAAGTCATCTTTGAAGTGATCAGATTGTTATCAATAGCTAAATGTACTAGTGTCTTAACGCTCTTACAGCTTGAAAGAATAGAATCGGTCAACAGATACTCTTGGATCTAAATTTTGTGCTAGCTAATTAAATTCATCAATGTATAACTTTAACCTCAAGTTATATGATGCTCTCTGCGAGATTCGAATCAGAATCATCTAATATCACAATAAAGAACATGACTATTGAGCTGATCGGTCGGTAACTAACGTCTTTTCGGCCTGAGGTATTTACACTGATTAATCATTGAGTGATGAATATACAACCAGCTTTTTCTATGATTTTACAAGTTGTATTATTTAACAGTAGATTACAAATCATGGACTATTCAATATCATACGTAGTCATATGGTTTACACTTTTGTATTTTATTGTTTTAATAAATAATGAGTGAATATTCTGGAAAAAAATATTGCACAAAACATTCATAAAGTAAAGTGAATTGATGCTACACGTATTTGTCCACATTATAATATCCACATGCCATTTTTTTGATACACATTACTTCCTCGGCATGAATTTCAATGTATAGTAGATGAAAAAAACATGATTATTTCTCACTGATTTATCAGTTATGTTGTAGTAGTTGCCCTATTAATATATGACGCAATGATACCGCCATTTGGAGAACAGTGATTTATAGACCGGACCAATGACGCATAAAACCCGTTTGACAAGTCTAGAGTCCTTATCGGTTCTTCATCCTGCCTAGCCCTGCCTGTAAAGTCCAGAACACAAATCTCAGACTCCGCGATGTCATTCATTCATTTCAAAAATATTGGGTTTATATGCAAACCAAACAGACCACATCGCATCACAAAATAGAAAATAACATTTGTACAAAATCTAGCCAAAAGTGACTGTGAATGTGGGAGACTGTAATTAATAGACTGGGCATAATTCAAGAACAGTAAATCGTATAATAATAGTTTATGAGTCAAAATAAAGCTTATAACAAGAAGAACATGAATATACATAGTTTAGCAACTTAATAATCATACAATAATTATATATGTCGTATTGCTCCATAAATAGTTCTCAAGCATTACCATTCATAGTCCTCGTCGGGATATAACAGTACTCGTACATAAGATTGTATATTATTCATTACTTCATGGAATTATTTCCAATTTTTAACGATGTACTAAAATGATACTAAATTTTATAGTCAGTACAATAAGGGTTCATCAATCTTGTTGAATACAATATGATGTTTGGTGACAGAATTATTTAAAATATACCAAAATGACAAGTATTTGTATATTATTTGACTTATATTTAACTTCGCCTGGAGTCCCCCCGGGGGTTATTGCAGGTCCCAAGCCCGGATAAAGGAGAAGGGTTGGGCATAGGGTTAGCCACCCCATCCCATAGAAAACTAACTCTCTAGAAAAACGCTAACCAGAAAAAAATATTCAAACCATTTAAACTCTGCCCTGGGAGTCAAAGGTATTCATTTAGAAGAGTTATGACGCCTCATGATGAAAGCCGAGTTCCTTCGGAAGTCACGAGGCCTATGTCCGTTCTGACAACCAGAGCAACCATTTATTTAGATACATGGAATACTCGTACAATGTAGGAGACCGGGAGAGTCTTACAAATTGCTCTTACATTTTGTCACTTTTTATAAACATCTAATAATTATGTAACTGAAATATTTTCTAGTTCGTGAAATCGAATACATAAACATATTTAATAGTTTACCTATCACGTTTTAGTTGTTCACGTGAAATATTATTTTTTACACAAACATGTTATACTGCACGTACACACACACACACAAATACAAATGGACATAAAATACATTCACATACAAATACACATTAGCAAAGTGATTTATGATATTTTTTCAGATTATCATATACAGCTTAGTGAAGTACAGTATTTACATCTCATATTTATTAATATCATCTTAACTGACAACATCATTTTACATTTAACTATTTAGATTTAAGATATAATTTAGAACATGTGATTACATAACGAGGTGAAAAATAAAAAAAACAACTGGGATTGAAGGCCTAGAAGAAAAGAGTTGTGTTTATATAGTCTATAGCGATTTATCACTGTGATGAATTGGGGAACCAATCGACATTAAAAAGTGTTAGATTCCAGTTAGAAATTTCACAGTTGTCATTCACTATGATATCATAGGATAATACTATCAAACTTTAATAAACAGTTGAACATCGTAATCCCTGGTTTGAGATAATCATACAAGTAAATGAATTAGCGATTATGCATTTCTCTTGTTAGGTGGTTGGATTTAATTTAGAGAAAACCATGGACCTAAGTTTCAAGTTTATAGGCGCTCATCATTATGACGTAGTTGCAATCTTGAGGGAAATGATGGTTTTGATGAGCGATGCAAGATCAAATCCCTAGGAGAATATTAGTCGTAAATTAATCAATAAAATTCGATCAGGACTTAAGAACTAGCTAAACTTGACATTGATCACTACTCAGTAGTCCACCAATTGTAAATGTATCCATTTTGTTTACATGGATGAAGGAAATGCTTATCCGAAGTAAAATATTTCATGAAAAACTTCAAATTAGAGACTCATAATAGCTACCAAGGAAAACATTTATACAGTTATTTCCTATCTAAATAACTAGTCAATAAGTGATCCGTATATATTATGTAATATAAAAATCCCTAAGTCAGAGATTATCGATGAGGAGCGTTTCAGTGTTTGTTACTAATAACAAAATGTTTAAAACAATCATTAAGATATCTAACACCTAGTTGTTTGACATATTACCAGTTATCAGTAAGCCCTGTAACAGATCACCATGGAGATAATAACTATATTTAGATATTTAATTGAGAGAGTATTTTATTAAATTGAGCATATTTCTCCTAATGGTGTGTACGATGATTTGGCTTCAAAAGAGTTATCAACAGATTGAGTTCTATCTATCAACAACAAGTACCATCTATCATAATATTGTGTAAATGTCACAACGTCCAAGTGAATCAACATTAATTAATGTGTACCAAATGACGGTGGTGTGCAGAACATCAACTCAATGGCTTATGTATAACAGTTCTACTGTTTAGTTCCTTAATTCAACTTTTGGTAGGATGAAGGTTGTCTTTTTGTTATTGCTTTTCACATTTGGACGAAATACCGTTTATTGTCCACTTAAATTTCAACTGCTCGCTCTAGCTGATGCCAAATTGTGAATATGTATCATGAAAGAATTTCCCTGACATTGTCATTTTGTCTCATTCTCTATCTAATATTAACTAATGGCTTCACTACAAATGTTAAGACAGTTCTACTGTATGGGGTGGAAACTTGGAGAACGACGAAAGTAATCATTCACAAGATACAAATGTTTATTAACAGTCGTCTACACAAAATACTTCGGATCCGTTGGTCAGACACTATCAGCAACAACCTACTGTGCGAGAGAACAAATCAAATCTCAGCGGAGCAAGAAATCAGTAAGACAGGCTAGAAGTGGATAGGGCACACATTGAGGAAAGCACCCAACTACGTCACGAGGAAAGCCCTGACTTGGAATCCTCAAGGCCAAAGGAGGAAAGGAAAACCAAAGAACACATTACGCCGAGAAATGGAAACAGATATGAGAAAAATGAACAATAATTGGATAGAACTAGAAAGGAAGGTCCAGGACATAGTGGGTTGGAGAATGTTGGTTGGTGGCCTATGCTCCATTGGGAGTAACAGGCGTAGGTAAGTAAGTAACTAATAAGTGACAATGACATAAATCTTAACTAGTTAAATACTTTGTAAGCTACTAACTTAAATAATATATTCATGTGTTAGGTTACCTTTTTTGTTTATTTTTTCGTTATTTTCTTTTATTCAATCTACCAAATCAATAATTAACTATGATGAATAAAATAGTCACTTATGAAATTATTTAAAACTAGATTTCTAATCTTTAAACAGATCAGGTCATTGAATATGAAACCTTAATGTTAATGAAAATTACAATAAAAACATTATTTAATCCAACGAATGAACATATATATTTTTCAAGGTTTCACAATCACTATATATACATATACGTACAATTAGGTGCTAGTTCTCATGAATATTCATATTAGATTTTGGCGACAAAAAATGGTGTACACTTGAATAGATGATATTTTAATCAATTTTTTTTTAATAGTTAAGATCATGCGTCAACTGAAGCTAGACCACTATTGGAAACCTGGAAGCACGCCAAGGCCGACTCGTCCCATTACAGGACTTCTCAGAAGTGCGTATCCATGATCCTGCCTAACGAGATTTGAACCCTGCGCCTATCGGTCTCGTATGCGAACGCTTAATTACTAGACCACTGAGCTGGCATCCAATGATGTTAATGTCTAACTTCAACTAATCCATGAAATTGAGCAACACATTCACTATTGTATTCAGTGAGTTACTATCTCACAGCAGATCCGGTTTTTTGTAATTTTAAATTTGGAAATCACTTTTTTTTACTGTCAATTATTAATTGACCAATGAAACAATTAGTTTATGAATCGATGTCTGAAAAATGTTACACTTGACAAAGGAAACAAAAGATTGATTTTAATTTTCTATATTAAAATTAAATAATTGAATTAGATAGGCATAATGAATATTGTATGTTACATGATAATGGGTCGAAATATATTTTGATGTATTATTGGTTTGTACCAAGGTCATTTACAACTATTTGTCAATTGACTCTAACTTACAATCAAAACGAAGTAGTATTGAGTCGATAAGCTTGGATGAATATAATAACATATTTATCAGTTGAATTCATTCAGATAAATATGACATTAGTTTCTACCAATTGATCATAGTTTTATTGTAGTTCATTTGCAGCCTGCATATTTGAATGATAGTGGTCGAATCGTACGACAAAGATTAATACATATAGAATTCCAAATAAACTTTAATAATTAATCCCCCCAAAATGTGAAATCCAGGTCCTCGGGTTCTTCTAATTATTTATTTATTTATTTATTTATTTATTTTAACACATAGATATTGGTACAAGGAGGCACCAAATACATATGTGCCACACAAATCTCATTTGATATGTGTGAGGGCTGTGATACTACCCGGGTGCCCAGACCGAAGCACGTGGTTTTCTCAGGGGGCCACACTCAGGGCCTTTGACCTAAAAGTCTGACCCACAAGGCAATGAAGCATCGTGAGGAGAGGCAGTCCCATGGTAGCCAGTGACCAGCGATTGGTTCATATTCCATTTGTTCTCACAGGATACTGGAGCCCATGTGCACCATTGGTTTGGAATCCGCTTAAAGCGCCGGACATTTACTTTTCATC
This sequence comes from Schistosoma haematobium, assembly GCF_000699445.3. Classification (NCBI taxonomy): domain Eukaryota; kingdom Metazoa; phylum Platyhelminthes; class Trematoda; order Strigeidida; family Schistosomatidae; genus Schistosoma; species Schistosoma haematobium. The sequence continues at coordinate 34,738,814 of NC_067199.1, read as the reverse complement.
CTCTCATTTTCGTAAACAACACTCGTGATGAGAGAAGGAAATGAGTAGGACTTCCTTGGCAGAGGCTATGTGTGCGTGGCCATGTGAAAGTATTTCGAGAGGGAGAGCGGACTCTCTCCACTCTCGGCCGTACCAGGGCATTTGAGAGGCTATTTAAATATTCTAGTTAAATATTTATCGTGTTCTTATTGCTAGGATTTGATCAGCACTTGGGCAAAAGTGATATTAGTCATTACTCTGTAATCGACCAATTCAAATATATCAGTCCTACATGAGTTCAGCTGTTATCCGGATAGATCAATCGTAACAACTTAGATGATAAAACTGGATGATTCACATTCAAATCTCATAGAAAACATTAGTTACTTTGAAATCGCTTATAGGCCTTTCTGACGAGTACTTACTTACCAGGGTTTTGTTTTAACTACTTTCAATTATGTAATATCAATAAAATGTAATATTTTAGCTAATACTATTATGTTTCGGATCAACTCTTCATAAATAAATGTCAATAAATTTACAATTTAGGTAACAAATTCACATTGTCCGCTGGTTGGTAAAAAGAAAAAAAAACAACAAAAGAATAGACTTTTAATGTCAATTTCAATGCTTATTTGTTGTCATGCCTTCACTATAAAAGAATGTTAATAATATGATGTAATTGACAGACAAGATATAAATTTATTTGTAATTTATTAAAATTACTTCATTGATTGTACAATAAATTTGTTGTTGTTGTTGTAATTTACATGAACTTTACACGAATACTTTGATGCAATTAAAACTATTTGAATACACAATGTAGTATATACATATTTGGAAACTAAATAGCATTACATCATTTATAATAATGGTATCCACGAGAGAGATAGAGTGTGTGTGTGATTACAGATAGATACAATCTGAAAATTGTTTTTTTATTTATTTGGATGATGTTGTACCTTTGTAAAGTTCAATTATTCCATGATATCATTCATAAGAGTTGACAGTAAATTTGGTTTCATGACTTAATATATAGATAATAATAATAATAATAATAATAACAATAATAATAATATGGATATGAACACTAATATAAGATGTAACTAGAATGGTATCAAATAAGAGTTCTATTAATTTTAATCAATTTTCTTATACAAGTTACTACATGTTTTATTTTCATAAATATACATAGAGATTCACTAGTCTGTACATAATACAAAGTTTTATTGATTCTTTAGAAAAAAAAAACAACAGAATACAACAAACTTCAGAGTAGAAAGGTTAATATACTGCTTTATAATAAGAAAAGTATTCAAGAAAAAAAAAAACATTATCTTTGCATTAATGTTTTCCTGAAAGTAGTTGTTAATGTTGTGAAATTTTATAAGAAAGTAATTAACTTAATAGTGGTTAAGAATGAAATTGAGGAAGTTCATTTCGTCTTGTTTAGGACTTGTGAGATGGATGTATCTGAGCATTTGTTGATGTTCACATTAAAACTGGAACCCAGTACTATTGGTTTTAAAACAACTATCATTAGTATCTATATGGACTCAGTAACCAAGCTGGACAATCCGTTGGACACTATGCTTGAGTTCTCGAATGAACATAATCATTGGAATGAATGTGGCTAAGTAGTCACAAATAAGATGATACATGTCTCCCAGATGCCACTGATAACAACTATCATACTTTGTTTAAGAAAATCATTTGGATTAAATGATCATATCTAGGTAATCCCCTTGGAATTCACATATACCAAAAGAGACTGATGAATCGCACTTCTTAGCACTAACAATGGAAAGATCAAAAAGGTTTCAAATTAATAACCAACTTTATAAGACAACAATACGAAACATTCTTTATAAATACTGTTCAGTTTTACTGTTAACTTTAGGATATGTTATTTTTTCTGGGAAAAAAAGATATTACTCTGTATGTAAAGTTTCTGTACTTACTTATTTACGCCTGTTACTCCTAATGGAGCATAGGCCACCAACCAGCATTCCCAACCCACTCTGTCCTGGACCTTCCTTTCTAGTTCTATCCAATTGTCGCTCATTCTTCTCATGTCTGTCTCCATTTCTCGGCGTAATGTGTTCTTTGGTCTTCCTCTTCTCCCTTGACCTTGAGGATTCCAAGTCAGGGCTTCTCTTGTGACGCAGTTGTGTGCTTTCCTCAATGTGTGTCCTATCCACTTTCAGTTGTTCTTCCTGATTTCTTCCTCCTCTGGGATCTGGTTTGTGTACACATGGGATCAAATATTAAGACAACTGATTCGTTGTCATTTACTTTGGTAAATAAATTTATGTTTAAATTCTAAACAATTTTAGGTGAATCATTGAAAAAAGATGGTGAGATAGATCGGATTGATTGTCAGTTGTTTAAACAAAAATGCAAATGTATTGTGTCGCATTGATTAAACCCACAGTTTTATGAAATGAATGAAGTAGCTATTCAGTAGTCAGGCCATCAAAAGCTAATTAATAGGAAACTTTGTTTGATTTTGTTTCACTACGTGAGAAGAAGTGTAAACTTGTAGTGAATTAATAATTTACAATAAAGCCTTTTTTAAGTAATAATTCCGTTTATCAAAGGCAGTTGATCATGATTAATCCCTATAGAAAAGAGTTTTTAAGTAACGATGAATAGTGGCTAGCAGTGGAATCTAGGACGCGAGTTTCGTCCCATTTGGGACTCGTCAGCTGGATGTACATGCAGCCTAGAGTTGATGTTCGCTACGGGACTCGAACCCGTTAACGTTAGCTTCAAACGCCACTGCTAGCCACTATCCATCTTTGTTTGAAAAGCTTATGGCTTAAGTCTATATCGAGGAAATCCGCACAAGATGCACATATGCCAACAAGAAAATGATCAATTACGGTCCTAAATAACAATGTGAAGATACAAGTAAAACAACACCAAGTGAATTTACAGACAAAATATTATGAACAGAATAGATCGGTGTTTAAGAGCCCGGTTGTCCTACTGGATGTTGTAATTTCAAATCTTACATGTGAAAATGAATTTCTCCGATATAATGTTAATATGTTTCAATGGACACTAAATTTAAGCCCAAAACTTTCTTTAAGCTTTCTATATTCACCTATCAAGAAATCAATTTACATTAGATAAAATAAACTAGAAAATAATCATCAGTGAAAGTTATTTCCAGTTCTTTATAGTCATATATATTGAACAGATTAATGATTATTAATAATGTGTAACATGATGTTTAACACGTTGATATTTTAGACAGTAAGTAATGTATTAATACCAACACTAGAATGTACCAACAACAGCCAACATAAGTATTTCAATATGGACGAAATACACTTGGTCGATATTTTCACTGTTATCCATTTACATATTACATTAAAATTCTTATTTAGATTTCATTAGTCCAGAGAAGTAAATTACTTCTTATACATTATACTATCGTATTTACTATCCCCTATTGTAAATATCAATTCATTTCGAGTTAATTCTTCAGAATTAAACTCCGCATGTAGCTCTTCCAGAGTTACTGCCTGTCCCAAGCCCGGGTAAACGAGGAGGGTTGAGCATAGGATTACCTACCTTATCCCGTAGAAAATCAACTCGCTAAAAAAACGCTAACCATAAAAAATAATTCTGCTGGGCGGCTTATGCTCCTTCACGAGGAGTAACAGGTGTAAGTAATTTTCAAGATTAATTTTGTTTAAGGATATTTTTTTAAAATAAAAAATGGTTTCACTGGTTGAAATCATGAGTCATTTGAAGTTAGACCACCATGGAAAACCTGGAAGCATTGGACAGCCGTTTCGTTCTAGTATGGGACTCCTCAACAGTGCGCATCCACGATCCCGCCCCCCGCGAGATTCGAACCCAGGACCTATCAGTCTCATGATTTCAACCAGTGAAATTTCTTAAAATCTCCACAAAACCCATTTTGATAAAAAATGGTTTATTATTTTATATTCTACTTTCTTTGTTCAAGAAAAAAAAGACAACTGAAATGATTTCAATTTTTATACCAGGTCAATATGAGTTTTCGTTCCGCTTTTTTTTCTTCTTTTGTTTATTTATTATTTGTTCAAAAGAAATTATTTTTAGTGTTTTTTTTCTAATATTAAAGATTCCCATTGTGAAAATTAAAACACCACATATAAGCGAACAATATTGTTTTCAATTAGATCGTCATCAGGCTTTACTCTAATATACATAAATATTTATACGAAAATGTTAAACCAATCAAGGCGATATGGGTCAATACTCCCAATGAAATAGAATGGGTCACTACACATAATAAGTAAAATTACAAGTGGATAGTAGGAAGACAGGTGTATTGATAGTAGTATGAATAATAAAATACGATAACAAAAGTCTTATCAATAGTTAAACATTGGAAATAGAAGGTCAAATGTGGGTAAATAGACTTGGAATAGTCAACACAAAACATTAAAATCATTACGTAATAAGAAGTGTGTAAATAATTAGATAGTGAAGAATACAAACGGAAAGAGGCGGAAAATTACAAACAAATAATGGATGCATGGGACTCCTCAGCAGTGCGCACCCACGATTCCGCACCCCGCGTGATTCCAACCCAGTACCTGTCAGTCTCGCACCAGGTGCTTAACCAACTAGACCACTGAGCTGGCATCCGACGGTGTTAATGTCTAATTTCAACCAAGCCGTCCAGTGCTTCCAGGTTTTCCATGGTGGTCTAGTTTCAATTGATTCATGATTTCGATCTGTGAAATTTCTAAAATCTCCACAAACCCCTTCTGAAAATAATGGATGTGAAGGTAAGGTTAATGATAACAAAAATAGAATGAAATAAATAAATAATAATAATAAAATAATAATAACAATTAAAAAAATCGTTAGTTAAGTTATAACTGGCCATGGAAGGGATAGGGCTCTTACGAATTTCTTTTGTACACATAAATTAGGGTTATATGTACGAATTCCTATGGCTTCAGCTATATGTAGAAGATGGGAATGAACTGCGTTCGTAAATGATGGAGGTATACGATAGATCACTCGAAATGATTTCGATTTATCTAAAGCATGACTACTATCAATAAGATGTGCCAAGATAGAAAACTGAGAATTGTTTTTATCTGGCCCTTTCTAAACCAAGCTGGTAGATGTTCACTCATTCGTTAGTTAAGTTGCCTGGTAGTACGCCCGATATAGCTATCTCCATAGGAGCAGCTAAATTTGTAAATGCACACTGTGGATTGATTTTTATCGATTTAAAAAAATCTAATCCATAATTCATTTCATCATATTGATTGAGTAAATAATGTTTTAAAATAATTGATCCAATATCTAAAATTAGTTGATACCTTCTTTCGATACTCTAATTTCAAGATTTATGAATTAAATGTATGTTGTTGTTGTTATGATTGTACTCAATTATAATGTAAATAACCACTAATTTATGGTATAATTCTCTTATTAATATTGATTAAACACTAGATAGTTAGTCAATTAAGTATTTAAGTATATAGATATACATTGAATCAATAAATGTAAATTTATGCATTACTGATCAACTTTTCTATCTTATTTAAGTATTCATTGGTAAATGTAACTATCCATATATTGATTTTGTTACACTTTATCTAAAATGTGTACATGAATTTGTTAGCACATATTGATAAGGAATACCAAAAAAAAGAGAAAAAGTTGATATCGCTGTTGGATACATCCTGAAGATTTTTATAAATAATTTAAAATTCACTATCATTTTATGATATAAAGCATTTTTAAATATGATCTAACAGATTATTTGTAACTGTAATTAAATATAGACCATTAAAGTGTTAAAATATTTGCATGCGTATTGTTGAGAAGCATCGTAATGAGATGAAACGGTCGTTTAATTCTTTTAGGTTTTCAATGGTGGTCTAACATTTATTGGTGGATGATTTCAATGAAATTTAGCATTCTTTACGACCCCAAATGGAAGATTATGATGTGATTACCAGTCACTAGCTCTAATAGGGAATTCTTGGGGATCTAGCGAGAAACTATGACCAGTGGAGTCCATCTATGTTGGATGTGAGGCAGTTGCACATCGAAAATAATGGAAAATGATTCTATAACATTGTGGATTGGTTAACGTTAGACAATGAAACCACTGGATGCCGACTCAGTGGTTCAGAGGTTAGGCATTCGCGTGCGAGACCAAAGGTACTGGGTTTGAGCCCAGCGTGAGGAGTCATGGATGCGCGTCGTTGAGGAGGACACTGATAACTGTCTAGTGTATGTGAAATTCAAATCAAAATGTTCCCTCCACATTTGGTTTATAGTATAATCTTAGTGCATTTGTTGAAGTAGAACGTTATTAATATTACCTTTAATCAGTATACGATAATTACAGATTACTTAGCTCATACGATAAGATTATTCACAAGAAAATCCTTTTTAGTAATTGTATAACTAACAAACAAAAATAATGTATTCTAAATTATCTGAATAGTAGAATTTTCGCACGCAAATAATTAAAATATTACTAGATAAAGAATCATCTTAAAAAAATCAAATAATTTCCAAGCATATATTATAATCAGATTTCAGATCACTGAACAATGTTTAATTGAAGTCTACATTCTATTTTAAGTTGAAAAGTGCAATGTAGATGAAGGTAGGTGGTTGAAGGTAGTTGACAACATAACTTAGATATTAAATTCGTGCTAGCGAACACTATTCAACAAAATACACCAGCAATCATGAGGAAACTGAGGCTTCTTGTATAATCTGAACCCGAGTCACTTGATTTTTCAGTCTGATATGTTTTTATTCAACTATTCTGGTGTACGATTGAGATATTTACAACCGGGCGATTATTTCATAGTATACATTGCGATATTTGTGTAGTTATTTAATATTACTTTTTGAAATCCTATAAAGAGTGTCTATTCCCTCAAGATTTGAAGCACAAGTGAATAATGGGTGCCAACACATATGTTCAAGTTTCTCCACCAAATATCTTCAACCACTTAGCATCTCAAATGAAAAGATTTTCTGCTTCTTAATGATATATAAAATCAATAGTGAATGAATTTTAACAATAATCCTTCATTGAATTACATTACTGATCTTCTACTTGACTCATTTATTATGTAACTGGTTTAGACAGTGCGAAAGAAATGATCACATTTGATTATTCCATAATTATTACTAATGAATTGAGTGAAATAGTATTACATCACATTCAGTAACGAATTACTTAACTAACGTATTGGAATCACGTATAGATAAAGTCTATATCAGTATTCAACTCGAAATAACCTACCAACATATCATGAATATATTCTAGTTTTAAATTGTAGAATATGAATACGTAGTCTGAATTCTTCACATTAGTTGTGTATGTTCAATTCCTGAGAACAAATACAACGGGTATCTATTACTTTGTGATTTTAATTAAGTTTTTTTTCCAGTTAATATCAATTCAATGATAAAACATCAACATTTATGTATAATAAGTTAAACTTTCAGCTAATTAAAATAATAATATCCGTAAATAAGGAAGCTTAAATAATATTATTTTAGTTGAATTCATGAGTCATTTGAAGTTAGACGACTATGGAAAACCTGAAATCACTGGACGGCCGTTTCGTCCTAGTATAAGACTCCTCAAAAGTGCTCATACTAGGACGAAACAACCGTCCAGTACTTCCAGATTTTTCATGATGATCTAACTTCAATTGACTTATGAATTCAACTATAAAAAATCACTAAAAATCTCCACAAAATCCACCTTCTGATAATAATATTCTTTTGTTTTATTCATGTGAATAAATCTAAAAGATAATTCATAAGATCAAGAGAGGAAAAGAAATATACAGGATTGACCTAGTTTCATTTCTCTTTATGTTATGCTACTTAAGAGATTCCTTTTAACTGATTGAAAATTGACATTAATGATCAATATCATTAGTGAAAAGTAAAAAAAGATATTATTTCACCTAGCTCATTAGTGATAATTATAAAGAAATCAAGAGTGTGACCATTTTCTCTCATTGTCTAAATTAGTCATATAATGAATGTGTTATGTAGAAGGTGAGTAATGTAAATCTATAAAGAAGTGTTGTTTTAAATTAGGATCAATTAAAATTGATCAGTAGTATACTCATTTGAAAAAAGATATTCAACACAATAGATACAACAAATTTAGATTATAATCCAAAAATCAAATTTACTTTCGTAATCTATGTTGTGAATATTTTTTCAGTTAAACAACTTTTGAAAACTAGGAAACAATGAATAGATGCTTCAATCTAGGATAGGACTCCCCAGCAATTCTCCTTCGCGACTCTATCGATGTAGATCGGATCCACGACATTCAGTTTCGTGGCAAATGTTTAATTGCTAAACCATCAAGTCAGTATTCACTAGTGAACACTTCCAATTTCCATCCATTTGTGATATTGTTCGATCACCTCATGTTCCCTGAAATAGATAACTATCTAATATGCAGTATGATATAACTTCATTTGTCACAGCCTTTCAATATAATTCCTAAAATCACATCTCAAAGTTAGCCATTAAGAGGTATACGATTATTATAATCACAGCGAGATCGTAGAGACTGTTGCATTTTCTTAGTTTACATCATGGATTAATCTAAGTTAGTCAGCCACTGAAATCAGGAACTACTAGTGAGCTGTTTCATCCTAGTTTATTTACACAATTACAAGGTGGAATATAAAAATTGGCTTTATGATAAAAACTCAAATAAACTTGCTTCATTATGACAGCTTTGTGATTAATTAAGTAGGGATTAAAAATATGTAACCGTTTTTGTTTGCATTTTAAAAAAATGCTCCGTACATAATATTTGGGTTACCATTTCGACATCTAGATGTGTTGAGCCTATAGTCAGTTTTCAGAAAATCCATTTTGATTATATTGTACCTGGGTCATTAAGTGCTAACAGGATTCTACTCATTCAGTGGTTATCTCCTCCAGAAAGTAAAACACGAATGACCTACTTTTGTATCAAACACATAATTACGATACATTTGATTTACAACATATGAGGTAGCTGTAGGTTATCAGTAAGAAAAATCAAAAAATAGAATTCGTGATAGTTTTATGCTAGCTAAATATATGAAATTATGATTAACCAATCTTCGTCATTGTCATAATTAAAACCAACATGTATTCAAAACTTTTCAGTTTATTTGACTGACTAAACTGCGATGCGAAATTGTGAAACTAAATTTCTGTTTAGGGAATAACCAGAGAGAAGCAGTTGAATTTATTCCATAAGGCTGGTTAACACAGTCGTATGTTGATAATAACATGAGTCTCAAACATGTTATTAATTTATTCATAGAGGCCTTGGTAAATTAGGAAGATTCAAGGGAAGTAAACTGAACCAGCTGACAATCTGGATGTGTAATTAATATAAGAGGCCCTATAGATTATAAGAAGAGACCGACGGTGGCTAGCAGTGGAATTCAGGACACGTATTTCATCCTATTTGGGACTCGTCAGCTGGATGTACCTGCGTCCCAGAGTTGATGTTCATTCCGAGACTCAAACCCATTACAGTTTGTTTCAAATGTCATAGCGTTATCCACTTAGATAATGAGTTTAGATAGCCGCTAGCTTGTAAAATGGGGTGAAGTTTTAATTCATTTTCGTATTGGTTGTTTGGATCTTCCCATTGATGTGGCCAATGCGATGGTGTTTGAAGCGAACGGTAATGGGTTCGAGTCTCGGAGTGAACATCAACTCTGGGACGCAGGTACATTCAGTTGACGAGTTCCAAATAGGATGAAATGCGAGTCCTGAATTCCACTGCTAGCCACCATCGGTCTCTGATTTTAATGGATGTGAGTTAGGTCAACATCGAGGCAGTTCGCACAGGATGCACACATGCCAATAAGCGACTGATCAATTATAGTCCTAAACATTAATGGGAAGATCCAAACAAGCAGTACAAAAATGAATTATGGCACTAGATATTGTTATATTTTACAGTCTACATCAAAAAATAATCATAGGGAAATACCCATTGAAAACCAAGAAGCATTTGAGGGCTATTTTTTCCAAGTGAGGAGTCATAAGTACTGCAGCTCAATCATTTCCAGCATTATGTAGCAACCTACTGATGACATTGAAAAAATGTTTTATAATATAACAAAGTGATTGTAGTTGGAAAAATAAACTACTGGATCCTGACTTTATGGTTCACAGGCTGAGGTACCACCGTGGAATCTAACAGTTTAAGGCTTGATCCTCTATTGCATCCACGATTCTCCCCAATGTGAAGTCTCATATTAAAACAAAACAACTGTACAATATATCTTGGCTTTCAGTTAATTTCAACTATATTCTTCAACAAATAATCGGAAAACTTATTTACTAATAATCTTAGCTCTTTCACTTAGAAATCTTGACATTATTCAAGTTACATTCCAATAGTAATCTAAAAATAACATTTCATTTAACGAAAACAAAAGTGTAAATCAAATAATAACAGCAAACACATTTATCATATTCTCTCTTTTTTTTGTTTCTCTAGCCGAGATATTTACGAAAGAACCAAAAAAGTATATAGAAACATTTCATTGAACTAATACATTATCTATATAGATATTCATGCGAACATTTGAATCGTCATCCCAATAAATATTTACGACAAAACTATATTTTTTAAAAGGGAGGAACATTAAAAGAAAACTAGTAATTACAGATTTTTTATCTGATCAATAGTATACAGAATGTGAGTTTTTTTATTTTACAGATAACCAAGAACGAGGTAGAAAGTGGAGATTAAGAAAATACAACATTGTACACAACACATCATAATGTTGTAGATTCGCTTATCTTTTAAATATATATGTATATATATATGTCTATGAATTTAATTTGGAGTAAATGTTTCCGTTCTCCTCTTTCATCGATCACCATTATAAGTACTTTTATTATTGCCACCTTTCCTACTTTTAAGTTGTATACATATACATGTAGTTGCGTTAGCAACGTTTCATATGATGGAACATTCGAGAAAGTCGAAACTGAAAATTGTAATATATAGCAGGTGTTATAAGTTAACATTTAATAATGTCGTAATATTTCCCTTTGTTTTTTACAAACGGATACACTTTTCATGTTAAAAAAAATAAACATACATATGTAACGGATATAGACTGTAATACCTTTGATAAATAACATTTAGTTTTCATACTAGTGAATACATACATTTATATAAGCATAAAGAAAGGACATTGATAATATATATATATTGAGATGGTGGAGATTTGTAGCTCAGGTGGATGATTTTGATGGAGTTTTGTTCTCTGAGCTGAATCCAGCTCAGAGAACAAAACTCCATCAATATATATATACCTTAAACTTTAGTCTTAATGCAAAGTTGCTATCCATAACATGATTTGAAGGACTACTGAATAGTAACCAAAAGAAAAACTAAAGTTATGAACTGTAAATTCCCCTAAAGTTGTTCAAAATTCGTTACTGATAAACAGTCATTAACCTTAAATCTAGATTTAAAATTATGATATATCTTATGTTCTGTGATAAATGTGATATAATAATAGGTATCTTACTAAGAAGCACCAGTTCCTTCAAAATTACAAACACTTATTGTTAACGAGTTTCATATATCATGAAACTTAGGTTCAGTGTTCCCCTTCAGTCTAGTCTGCTTCCTATTTTGTAGTAATATAAAGTGATTGATTATGTAACTCAGTTTTTTGATTTGTTAAGTACTTGTAATTGTTTGTTAAGACATATATTTAACAAGTGAGGGCATGTCTAGTGTCCATTCATAAGTACACACCGTTTTTAGCTGCTTGTGTGTCCACAGACTATTAAAAAGTTTATTACTAACAGATAAAGAATTTTATCAGCATCATCTTTATTATATGACCTAAAGTAAACTTTTGATGGAAGCTTACACGTTCTTTGTTTGGTGACTAGAGCCGTTCGACAGGAAGATTTCAACTTCTATTTTGCATTACCCAGTATTCATCAGTAAAATGTACTAGAAATCTTAAATCATCTAATGAACCCGTAAGAACCGAGCCAGTATCATCAAGTGTCACAATTTAATACATTACTACTGACCCATCCACATCACAACTGGTCTGCAATACTAGGAAATGAATGGTTACAGGCTAAAGATTCTTAAACGAAGTTATGTTACTTAGTCTTTGATAGCGAAATGAAAGGTATGGATTTGAATCCTGTGAGAATCACTATTTTTTATGTTGAGAAAGAGTTACTAAACAATCAGCCTAGAGCTGCTTCTAGTAATCTAGCTTGTTTATAACAAATTCAGTAAAGCTGAGTTAAGCTTACTCAACCAATACAAAAAAGCAGTCCAATTTATTGATATTTTTTGTTCATTTTCTGATTCTGTACTCGTTCTAGACGTTGAAATAGAACTTCGTAAATCTCTATGAAAGCTAGGTGATATCGCTATACTACTACTACTACTACTAATAATAATAATAATAATAATAATTATTATTATTATCATCATCATAATTATTATTATTATTGTCATTGTTAGTATTTATATTAGTACCAGTCTTGGCACTGCTACTAGTAATAATGACATTATTATTAGTAGTAGTAGCAGTGGTAATAATAATAACAACAATAATTATAATTATAATAGTAGTAGTATTAGGGTAACCGTTTGTGGAAATAGTTCGATTTGAATCGTAGACTGTAAAAATATACGTGTATCTATTTATTTATGTATATAGGTTTAGGTTACTAGGTATGGAATGAGACCTTTTTAATCGAGATTATATATTCTACGGAGTTTCTCCAGTTGTACAGAAAATAGGTCTAATGGGACATGAATTTGTGAATTAGCCATAAAGTGTAATGCATTGACTTAGTTTACTGCCTGATTAACTTTGAATATGTAGGTAACTAGTTTTTTGTTTCTTTTTGCTTGCTCATGTCTATCTATTATTAACACCTATTTTGCATCAATCAAATATTTTACAGTATATTTTTTGTATGCTTCATGGAAAAATGATGTTTATTAATTTATTAGCTGAAAGATCTTTTTATTCGACTTCTGCGATTTCTTTTTGCAATAGTTAATATAAAGTAGAAACTTTCTGAAAAGAGCCAGAACAAAGATTCTAGCAGAATAACATGAATTCATTTTGTTTCGTTTGGTTCTCGTCAGCCACTTACAACCTATGATATTTAAAATTATAATTACATAATGGGTTTCAATTACTTACATGAAAGTGTTTAGTCAGAAGTTATGTTGAAGACACATTAGTATAGCATAGTAAGTCCCAAATAGGACGAAACGCGCGTCAAACTGGATTCCACTGCTAGCCACTATCCATCATTGCTTACAAATAGCTTGTGAATTAGGGTAATACCGAGGCATACGCACAGTATGCACGTATGCCAATAACAGACTGACCAATTGCAGTTTTAAACCTCAATGGAAAGATACAAGCCAAACAATACCAAGTGAATAGTATAGCAAGGGTGTAAATAAGTTTAATAGACTGGATACTGTATTTATATATCTTATGTAAAAGAAAATTCTACAACATTAATTGTGACAACAGTTCAAACGGCCAGAAACAAGCGATTACATAATAAGTAAATGCTGATAAGAATAAAATGAGTAAAGCTCAGTTAATAAAATAAGATTAATAATCTGGAAGACAGTTGCAATAAAAACTCAATGATGTAATAATAAAAAATGGAAAAAAGAGTTGAAAAATAAGTTTAAGATGCAACAAAGGAATATTTGTTACTAAGGCAAGGAAAAATTAATAAACATCTCCTTTTGAAAACATAAATCAGGTTTTTGACTCCTGATAGCCATGGCTTCAGCAAGCTTCAGAAGACTGGAATTAGGCTGTTTAATAATTACCTTGAAAGATTGCAAGATATCGACCTGATGTCCTGAATTCGAGAGATGTTTGGTAATTTCACTATTTAGAGCCGTTCTTTCTCTTGTTCTGAGGCTTTATGGAACATGCTCAGAAAATCTATGAAATGCCATCCTTTCTGTTCAGAAAATGTAGCTGCTTTGGTAAGTACACGTAAATTTATTAACACATTTGGCGGTAACATGAAAGAGGTGCTCATCAACCTTTGATTGAGTTATTGAAGATGTTGTCTTATACAGAATTAATAGTTTAGCTGTCTGGTAAGTTCTTGCTAGTTCAGCGTACAGCCTCCTGATGCTTGTGTTTGCGACGCCATCACCTTTGAAGTTGAGGTTTATTGGTGTTAGTTTTTGATTGACCGCAATCACTTACGTCTTGTTTTCTTTAGGCATTTCTATTTGACAATAAATTTCTGTGGGTGGCAGTTGTCTCTTAAGCATTTTTCAACGTTCATCAATTCTTCTTCAAGTTTGTCTGTGGTACATAATCTTTTTGCCCTATAAAATAGTGTTTTAACCAAGGCTTTCTTATAACTGTTCGGACAAAAACTATTGAAATTCACGCAAAGGCCGTTTCAAGTACTTTTTCGATAAACCGAACATTGAACTGTCCCGTCTCCCCGACGATTTATGGCAATACCAAAAAAGTGAAACATGTCATTCCGTTCATGTTCCATAATAAATTGTATATTAAGATGTGCATTATTGAAGAGTTCTAACAAGTGGATTGCATGCTGTTTATTATTACAGACAATAAGCGTGTCATTAACATATCTGAAATGTTCCGTTGTTTTGTTAATCGTCTGTCTAAACACAGTGTTTTCAAGATAACCTATAAAAATATCTGCCATAATTGGACCTAATGGACTTCCCATTATTATCTCATAGATTTGACGACATAATGTGTTATTAAACTGGACCTGAACGTCCGTTATGCACATTAGTAGTAGTTTTTTTTTAAATTCTGGGGCTGGTAAAGGTAGGAGATCATAATTCTGACAAAATTATACCAATAGTTTCAACCATGATACGAATGCATCGAATGGAATCACTTCATACTGACAGTTTAAAAAAAAAAGAAAGATGATAAAGCTGTATTCATTATATTGATTAAAAATAAAATCAATCGATCAATCAATTATTTTGTATAATTAATTTAAGATTGATACATATAAAGTTGTTATTGATTTACAGATTATCGATTGTATTTTCTTTTAAAATACAATGTAATTTTAAATGAATGAAAATGAGCGAATGCATATTTCTCACCGTCAGTTTATTCTGCACCTAGAAAACCCTATGGTTGATTTGAAGAGTAACACTTCCCTGAAGATGATAAAACTATTTTAAAGAATGATGATATTCTCTTCAATTATATTGTGTTCACTTGTATTCATTATATTGATTAAAAATGAAATTAATCAATCAATCAATTAATTAATCATTTATTTTGTATAACTCATCCAACGGTGTTAATGTCTAACTTCAACCAATCCACGAAGTTGCGCTACCATATACCATTGTCTTCAGTGAGCTGATATCTCACAACAGACCTGGCTGAACTCCACCGGCTCAGTGGTCTAATGGTTAAGTGCTGGCGCGCGAAACCAGTAAGTCCTGGGTTCGAATCCAGCGGGGTGCGGGATCGTGGATGCGCACTGCTGAGGAGTCCCATACTAGGACGAAACGGCCGTCTAGTGCTTCCAGGTTTTCAATGGTGGTCTAGCTTCAACTGACTCATGATTTCAATCTGTGAAAATGTAATGTTATTGTTGATAGGTAGATTATCGATTGTATTTTCTTATAAAATACAATGTAATTTTAAATGAGTGAAAATGTATGGTAAAAGATGAATTCTAAAATTTGAAGTGGTTAGTTTCTTATTACAAGAGAATACAAGTTCAATGTTTTATGAAATATGAGTAATAAGAGTTTATAGTAAAATCAATCATCTATTATAAAATAAAGAAAATATAGTCCATTATTTAATGTTTAATAAACTAGATAACACCTAAGTATCCATCCATAAACAGCTTAATATTAGTATCCAGAGATTGTTGCGAGAAAAAAAAATCGACCCAGCTTTCGATTTTTATATACATATAGAGTAATAAGATTATCGTGATAGTATATTAGAATAAATGATGTATAGGTAAATGTTCTCAATAATTTTTGTTGTAAAATTATTTTCAGCTGTTTTATTTACGATGTTCTATTTCCCCTCTAGATAGGATATACACAACGCAAATCGTCAAACTGCATCACGAGACAAGCCCCAACTTGGAATCCTGAAGGAAGGCGGAAAAGAGGAAGGCCAAAGAACAAAAATAAAAGCAGATATGGAAAGGATGAATAACAACTGGAAGGAGCTGGAAAGGAGTGCCCAGAACAGGGTTGGATGGCGAATGCTGATGAGCGGCCTATGCTCCTTCACAAGGAGTAACAGGCGTAAGTAAATAAGTCTATTTCCCCTCAATCCACCTCACCCCAAAAATGCATCATTTATTTCTTGTGTACTTACTTACTTATGCTTGTTACTCACGATGGAACATAGGCCACCAACCAGCTTTCCTCATGACGTAGTTGGGTGCTTACCTCAATGTCTTGTCTATTATCTTGCAGAAAGATAACACAGAATCTACTTGAGTCAAATTTATGGTGAAAACAAGATATGTTATCGTTCATTTTAGGAATATGGCCAGATTCCATGACTAACCAAAGTCTTATTTTATATAAATTGTATCATCAGGCTATATTGAAGCCTCTTGAGGACGGTACACATGTGCAAATAAATAACGGGTAAATTTTAAACACTACTGTCAACTATGAGATCATTTAAACCATTTTCAAATAGGTTTCTTAGCATCTTTAACAATCAAATGGTAATCACCATTCTTTAATTACATTAAAGTAAATTAACTTTAATTTTCCTATTTCCTTTATTATTTTTCTCTCTTTTTCAAGCATACCTATAATTGTTGTACTTTTATCAAAAGTATACACTACCCCTTATTGATAAGTTGAACATATGTTAAATGCCATATCAAAATGTTTACTTAATAGGTAGCTATATACAGAGAAGTGCAAATTTATAAATGCGTACACATGAACATGTACTACCATATATATACAAAAGAAGAAATGAAGTGTTCAATGGGATTCAGAAATCAAAGTGCTGTTTATTTATCAGTGTCAGAAACTAAGGCTATAAAGTTTAGTTTGATTGAAAGATTTTGTTTATAAGTTTTATTGTTTCACGTGAATTGATTATATGTTGGTTGAAGTTTCATTCTCTATAGTGTATGATTTAATCATTTCCAGTGGGATGGATAATAGTTGAATGAATTGTATCTAATGATCCTGACTAAACTATCCAAACCAAAGAATACAATGTCACTGAAATCATCCATCTGTGAAGTATATATTTTTCTACCATTTCAGAATTCATTAAATTTGAAAATGTAAATCTAAAAAAGGAATTGTACTTTTCTAGAGATTTTAGGGATGTTTAGAGATGAACATTACAATAGATAAACCTAAAGCTTTCTTACTGATTGTCTCCGACCATTTCATATAGAAAAGTAATAAGTTTAACAACGATTACAATCCATCTTCATCGACAGCATTCAATTGATCCGAATGTGAGTTTAAAAGATATTACAATACTTTAAACCGAAGATCATTAAATTGTGATTACCTTGATGATTTAATTTCTTGTGAATTGTGATTAATGAAATCCACATATTCTTTTTCATTTTTTCGTATGAGTCTATCACATTTTCAAGATCTGATCGAAGTTCTTTCACTTAGTAGGAAATGTTAAATTTGATTTCTACAAGTGTTAGTCATTTCTAAATCACAACAGATGAATAATTTTTTCAATGTTATCTATGATGTTATCTACAGTCCTGAGAGTCTTGATATTATTTATATATTTAGGTAAATAGGCTGAAGGTGAAAGAGGTCAACGTTCTGTAACACAAAAAGGTCAAGCATTATGATTGCAAAGTTTCCAGTTACTTACAAATAACCACTTAATATTAAAGATTATTATGATTAAAATAATACTTCTGAACAAAAATAATTGCAATCAGAGAGGGGTTTTGTTAATATTATAACAATTTAATAGTTGAATTCATGAGCCAATTGAAGCTAAACTACCATGGAAAACTGGTAAACACTCCAAAGTCGTTTTGTTTCACTACAGGACTCCTCAGCAGTGCGCATCCAGGACCTATAAATCTCGCGCACAAGCACTTAACCTATAGACCATTAAGCCGGTTAGCATCTGACGGTGTTAATGTCCAACTTCAACTAATCCAATCTTACAACAGACCCGGTCGAACTCCACATTTTACGGCTTTTCACCAGAACTCTAGGAAATACCTCTTAGAAATTGTTTCTAGTGAGCATATGATGATTATAATGAGGGAGGTTAAGCGCTTGCGCGTGAGACTGATAGGTCTCAAGTTCGAATCTCATGAGGCGGGATAGAGGATCCGCACTTCTGAGGAGTCCCACAATAGGACAAAACGGCCTCTAAGTTCTTTCAGGTTTTCCATGGTGGTCTAACTTCGATTTACTCATGCATTAAACTATTAAATATAAATTTACCAAGTCAATTTTTCAAATTTATTCACAACCTCCGTTCGATGAACAAAACAATCTGTTGGATACTATTATCAGCACCTCTTTAAGTGACCAAAATGAAATTCACTTCTATTTTATATTGATTTGATATAAAGCTAGGTCAACTGACTTTAACTGAGTTAAACGACTCATGTAGTAGTTAGATTCACCCTTAATTGATTATTATATCTCAAAGATCACGTCTGGTTACAACAAATCAGTTATAGAAAATTGTACTAACTTGCGAGAAATATTGGTAGAGATGGTATAATGCATATATAATTTGTAAACTGACTCCTGGTACTTATTTAAACTCATATGAACTTTTTTTGGAATTTGAATATCAGTCTGCTTTTTCTTTAATTCATTTGATTTAAACAAGACTAAGTAATAAAATTTATTGAGTAATGTCTACCAATGATTGAATGGGTTGTAACTGTCATTGGAATCTAGGACACGCGTTACATCCAGATTTAAACTCTTCAGCTTGGTGTATCTGGATTCAACTGTTGGTGTTCATATCGAGACTCGAACCCAGAATATTAAACTATTACGTATTAAAATATATCAGTAGGTTTGGAATAAAGTTTAAAAAAAATACTGATAGTATTGTCTAGAACTAGAATTTAAGCTTCAAAATAAAAGAGTCAGTTTAGAGGTTACTTTCCCAGAAACAACCAGTCAAACAATGTTAAGGTTAGGTATAGAGTACTAGGAAAAAGTTCTAAATCGAATTACTACTAATCATCGTCTATTTCGACTCTCGATGTTTGGTGATATAAGAATAAGATGGTAGTAAACTAAGATCTGCCAAACCAAAATGTGTCATCAGTCCATTAAGATACTGGGTGTTGATCTAAACCGCGTTGGAAGATACAAACTGCCTAGTTGGGATCTGCATGATATGTGTGATCAATGGCCTAATTGTTCACAATTTTAGCGGCACATTCACTTCTTATATTCCTTACGATCTTGAATTTCTATATTCACTCATACATACCTTTGCACTCTGTCTTTTTGAACCATATTCTCTTTCTCGTTGTCATTCCTAACACATTATCTTGATCTCTTTTACTATGCATTTTATTGATTTCATCTTGTCGTGTTAATAAAATATGGCAGCTTGTACCAATGTTTATCTGTACCATTTTCTACATTGATAAGATCTGACTGTAACGTTCAGTTACATTTAATTTTGTCCATCTAAGTAACTGTCATACACTATGAGTGATGTGTCACAAGGGTGATGTAATTGAAAAACACGAATTACGGTATTTTACTAGAACTCGAGGAATACTTTTCGAAATCAGCCATTATTGAACACGTAATTTCTACTAGCATAAAAGATATTAGTTAACTGATTCATTTATAATTCACATCATAGACTTACCTTAGCTAGATAACTGTAGAAAAAGTAACGGAAGTGAAGAATTATTTCGACCTAGATTGTAACTCATTAAGATTGTATACCAAACCCCCCCCCGAAAAAAAACATAAAAATCAAGATATAAGAGTATTCATAGAAAACACCAACTAACAGTAATAAACCATGAGAGAATTACTTTTCAAAATTCCTTGATTTTTAATAGTCCATCAAAACTGTTTACTTATTCATCTATCAATCTTTAGTTGTTCGAACTGAACTTGAAAATAAGTACCCAGAATAATTAGTATCGAGGTCAGATAAAATATCTAGAGTCTATATTATAATAGTATGTAATATATAAACAAAAGTTACCCGGATTATTATTATTTTTTATTTTGAATAACAGATGAATAAACAAATATATTTGTATAATTTGTTCCACTGTATGCTTAGTTATTACTATTTAGTACAATGTGGATTGTTTATTATTATTCATGATTTGATCATTTATATGATACATTTATCTTCATTACCTCGATAAAAACCATGGTGACATACACTCTTATATATTTCATATTCATAGAATAAGTGACATGGTGATAATTTTTTAAATGAGCTTCATTCCCAAATGATACGTTATTTGTAAACATGTGTCAAATGAATATTTCATGATTAATATAAATGGATAACAACTAAAAAATTTATTGAACTGAATGATTTATCAAAACTAGATCCTTATTTAAATCAAGGTGTTTAATGAATCACTTATATACTACTAGGATTGTAGTGTATACTACTTCTGTCCACAGATATAAGTAGTTTGTAATACCAATCAGAAGTAGAATTTTTGGCAGTATAAGGATGAGAAGATTGAATTCAAAATAACAAGGGTGTAAGCAGAGGTTAATTGTTATAATAATGAAGGAACGATAATGTTTGAGACAATTGATGGAAGATATGCAGATGTATAGTATTTCACAGTTTACGAAGGAACTCTGTAATTTTGCATTAAACAATAAATTGGTTTTTCCCACCTGAATTCTCGTTTAAGACAGGACTATGTATTGAGATTTAATTAATCATTTCCCATTATAGTGCCTATATGTTTTAATTACGGAAACCAACTATTTCAAATTCCAGGTCTATGGATTCCTGCCAATTTCTTCCAATCAACAAACACTGAATATAGATAGAGCTAAAGTGGTGTTTATTAAATAATTTATCAGAATTGGGATTTGCGGAGATTGTGGTCATTTTAATAGTTGAATTCATGTACCAATCAATGTTAGACCACCACCACTAACTGGCCATTTCGACCTAGTACGGGACTCCTCATCATCGTGTACGCGGGATTCGAACTCAAGACTTTCGGCCTCGTGCGAACGCCTAACTTCTAAACCACTGAGTCAACATCCATCGGTGTTAATATTTAACTTTAATCAATTCATGATCTTATGCAACCATTCATCCATTGTCTGAGATGGATCACTGTCTCTACCCGACACGGATTGGACTCCACTGGTCATAGCTTCTCACTAGAACTCCATGAAATCCATCTTAAAGCTAGTCGTCAGTGAGCACATGATAGAACGAAACGGCCATCCAGTACTTCCAAGTTTTCAATAGTGGTCTAGTTTTAATCGATTCATGAATTCAACTTGTAAATAATTTTTCATACAGAATGTATGCAACAATCAATTACGGTTTACTGATATTAATTATAATTTAATAGGAATATTTTAAAATCAACTAATACAATACTACTGATTAGACAGTACTACTCATTAATTTATTTCATTCTGTCATAAAAACATTCCCCTCATAATTGATTGATCACTAGGTGGTGATCGATGTCATGTGTGTCAAGTCCTTATTTAGTGCAGATTACAGGTACACCTTGCTGACGAGTGCCAAGTAGCACGAAACCCGGGTCCAAGGTTTCCTGTCGACTACCTCCAACCATCATCTAATCTCAAAAAGATTCTCCTCTTTATCAAATTACTGAATTATCTTATTCAATCACTTCCTGTCAGTTTTCAGTCTTGGCTACTATTTATCATTAGTAAAGAGATATCTTAACCATGCTAAAATTATTAGGAAACTATGAATTATCATTTGCATGTTTAATACATGAATACTAGCTAACTACTAACCAATCAATCTATTTACTGTTTAAGGACATCCAATAACATGACAGTTTATTAAACAATAATATATATATATGATGTTTAAATGAAGTTGAACTGGTCAGAAGAAAAAGAAGAATGATGAACAAAATACCGTGAAATACAAATAATAAATAAAATTCATAGTCGATACGTTTGTTATTCTACATAGAAACTGGGTGTATCTAGAAGTTTATATTATTGATTAAATGTTGATATTATTATTATTATTATTATTGTTAATGGGAGTCTATTGACATTGCTACAAATAACTAATCTTTTCAGTTTAGTCTATTTTTGTTTTTATTATAACGATAAAAGTTGAATTTTGTTTATTTGTTTATCTGAATGAAAACAATAGTAACAGGATACGATAGAATAAGATGAAATGGGTAGATAAAATGAGTAATTGGGAAGTGAATAAAAAAGATGCTATGAAAACCACTTATTCATCATAGCATAATGATGTTATTATTTCTATGTTTAAAAACGGATTAAAATCAATAAGTTTATTCAATCGTTGAAAGACAATCAATTGTTTCTACGGTAAACATAGATTAATGATGGTTAGTTTTATATAGGAAGTGTTATGGGAAATTATTTAAAACTAGTGTATGTGTGTGTGTACAGAATAACTGTTTCATTATAGTTTGATAATTTAAAGCGATATCCAACCATAATTCTACACCAGTAATGACAATGATTACACCTGGATACTGTTAGTGAAATGTGAATAAATCCCCAAAGTAAGCTGAATTTGTGTGAAAAACAGACTCTTGAAATATTTATTTATATTCATAAGAAGAAATCTCATAAGTCAAAACATATCCATTTGTTTCTGTAAACGTTATAATAATGAAAGTATTGTGTTTGATTCTTGCCAGAATCGTCTTTATATACAACTTGGGGAATTCGTACCAGAACAGAACGACTGTTCATTGCTTTCTGGTTTTCAGTGGTTGTCTGAGACAAAGTTCATCCATGATACTATCTATCTTTAATCTGAACATTCTCCAGAAATATCCTTTCACCGACACATTATTATGTAATGTATTTGAGATGTGACTAGCAGTGTAATATAGAATTCGTATCCTATCCTATTTATGATGTGTCAGCTGTATTTAAATGCATGAACTTGATGCTCACACTGAAACCAAAACTCACTAATATTTACTTTAAACCCCAACAGTTTTTAAAACAAACTACTGAGCCGTGATATTCACTTAACTGTTTAATGAGTTTAAAAGTATAAATGAAGGTTCTTTATTTCCCGCTGTTGATATTAAGGACTTTAAATGGTCAGTCTCTGTTGACATATTCTTTCTGTGTTAATTGACTGATTGTAGTCTTTTGTTACAAGAATTGATACATTTTTATGCTCACAGTAGCTTAATCTAGGACACAGATCCAGGTATATTCAACTAAAGTTTTGAATAGAATGATATGTGCAATAGATACTTGGTTCGGGTTTCAGTAAAAACATCAACTCAGGGATGTAGCAGACATATTCAAGCCCAAATATAACGAAATACACATCCTTAGTTTCATTCGTATTCACAAACCAAATATTACTTTCACTTTAAAGAAAGTAATTTAATAAACGCTTATATCATAGTACAAAAGGGAATCAATGAACCTGGGAAAATTCATAGCTGGTACAAAAGTACCATAAAGGGGATTAAATTTCTGGCATCCCAACTAAATATTTATATATTTATGGGTGCCATGGTGCCATCACAGTTGTCTTACAACTAGGCTAATCATGTAATATATTTTCAATGTCCTTGTTATGGGACAAAACTTAGACGTCAAAATACAAAGAATTACTATTATCATTTTTAACTGTTTAAATATTCTCTAGATTATTGTCTTCCTTAAGAAATACATAAAAAAGGTAGTTTAACAAAAGTCGACAAAAAAACAAAAGTGGATTTTAAGAAGAACATCGTTGAAGATTTCCCCTTTTAGAAGCTCACCCCCATGGTAAAAAGTGATAATATCTGGAGAAATGATAGAAAAACTCAGGCGGTATCTATTAGATGTTCTATTCAGACATAGTATTTCCTTTATAGTACTCATAGATGTTTATGTATCAGATCTCATGGTAAACACGATTAATGGATCGATTCATATTTCTTAATTCATTTAGTAGGCAACATAGAACTATTATTAATTATTGTTGATTGATTTCAGTTAGATTTATTATAAATAAGAAACTCTTTATCAGTAAAATTTAAAAGAATAACTGTTCAGTCTTCTTTGTTCTTCAATGATATGCCATGTAAGGCCAATCTGTAATCAATACAATTCACGTTTACACGAATAATTGTTGAAATAGTTCTTTTGTAAAATAATCAACTTATGCTTTAAAGCATTCAGGAAAAAAACCTCGTTTACTATACCCGCATTTTTTTCTGGTAGAGCATTCCAGAAATGAATATTACATTAATTCAGTATGTATCAGCTTGCTAAACACAAATATAATGTTTTACGGAGAAAAAAACATTTATAAATATTACACGAACAGTCATAGTAAAGCTTTTAACTTTGGGGCAATATCGAGGCAGTCCGCACAGGATCTACATATGCCAACAAGAGATTGATCAATTACAGTCGTAAATAACAATGGGAAGATACAAGTAAACAACATTAAGTTATAGTAATCAGAAAAATTTTATATCAATGTGTAAATTCAGTTTTATTTAGTAAACATTTGAAACTAAAAAAAATACTTCAGTTATCCCTATTAATTTACCATCATCATTAGCTGCGAAGAGGGGGAGGGAGAGTAAACAGGAGTGTCGAGTCACCTAGACTGGTGGCCACATTGCAACATGATCGATAGCATTCCATCTGCACTAATAAGGACTAGACACGCATAACATTGATCACCACCCAGTGATCAATCAATTGTGATTACATCTCAGTCCTGTAGGAGGTCAGTCGCGGCTCGGATAGCTTGATGGTAACGTCTCTGACTGTGAAGCTGGGTGGCACGAAATCGAATCCGCCAGGGAGCACCAGTTCCCTCCAGATTACAGGCACACCTTGCTGACGAGTGCCAAGTAGCACGAAACCCGGGTCCAGGGTTTCCAGTTGACTACCTCCAACCACCATCTAACTAGCATATTTTATTCTTTCCTGATAAATTATGTCAACATCATAGAGCTCAACTCTGACGGACTGGCTCTACTCTATCGATTGGATTTATTTTTTTCAGTTTACTCAATTTTAGATGGCAAATGTCTGTACAGAATTACGCCCGTCACTAACACCATAAACTTGAAACTTATCATGTAAGTGTTTGAAAACAGCAACTTGAGAACTTTGGAATCAACAAAATATTAAGAATAGAAATTTCAACTTCACTAGTTTAGAAATTTCACTCCAATTACTTAGATAAACTCTCTTCTATGTTTTCCAATTTAGACTGTACAATAATTATGTCATTTGAACAATTTACTGTTCTTATCAATCTTTAAACAATGAAGTCATTAAAGAAGAAACGAACATAATTCATCGATACAATTCCTACTGAAGCTTGACAATTCCACTTATTATTATTGAACAGACACTCCAATCGGTTAAAAAAAAACTAGAGAGAGATTACATTACAAATTGTTTTAACATTTGAAATATCGTCGTAAAGATGTTAATAAAATAATTAACCCATTTAATCAGTACTTGGGTATGAGCCATACTTTAAGTGAGAAGGTCAATAATACAACACGGTTACCTGAACTGAATTATCTTTAGAAGCATCAAACTTAGGACTTAGTGACTAAACGTTGAACCTCTTGACAACTAAGCCACTGTCCCAATTAGGTGACGATCATAACTGATTACAAATTATATAAAACTGATTACCATAAAAGATTGAAAGAACTTTTGTCCTTATAGTAGAGTAATGAATGCCGTTATGTACAGAATCTAAGCTTACATCACTTAATGACTAAAATCATTTTTTGTGAACATTTTTAAAAATCTCATTCTATCTTTGAATTCACATACTTAAGTGTGCAGATTATTTCAGAGATGATTCCTGTGCGTCAACCTAGTTAGAATTGATTAAGTTCTCTAGAAATGAGTCATTGATTATCTTTCATTCTGATCTTAAACGTCATTCAAAATGATAGCTATACATATATTTAAAAGGGTTTATCATGTATAATCGACTCTTTTACAGAAATTTAATGTAATAATTTCTAATTAAATTAACATTCATATATGAAGGTGTGAGATAAGTAACAAACTGCACTGAATCCTCTGTCGATTAGTTGAAGTTAAACATTAACATTATTGGATGTCGACTCAATGGTTTAGACTGAATGTCCTGAGTTACAATCCCGCATGCAAGACCATTGATGCACACTGGTTATGAGTCTTATACTAAAATGAAATAACTAGTCAGTACTTCCAAGTTTTAAATAATGATCTAACAGTATTCCATTCATGATCTCAACCAAGATTCTCTAAAGAATGATGATTGTGTTGCTCAATTTCGTGGATTAGTTGAAGTTAGGCATCAACACCGTTGAATGTTGGCCAGCTTAGTGATCTAGTGGTTATGCGCTCGCGCGCTGAGACTACTAGGTTCTGGGTTCAAATCTTGCAAGTTGGGATCGTGGATGAGCATTGCTGAAGAGTCCTGTAATGGGACGAAATAACTTTAGAGTGCTTCCAGGTTTTCTAAGATTGTTATTGCACATTAAAAAAAAAACTAATTAATTTACATGTAATCTGTTAAACATTAAAAAATATTCTACGAATATAAAGACCCTAGATGAAATATTTCTATGATCTATTTGACAATTAAAATCATACATCATATTTATATTATTAATCTAAAATATTATTACTAGATGAATTAATTAAATGAATTTTATATCCAAGGTAATTAGAAAACTGTCATATTTATTGCTAACAAATTATTGATTGTTAGTAACTATTTCTTTGTTTGTTGTTAATATTTTTGTTATGATCCTCGTGACTATCAGTTGTTCTACGGTTACTAACTTTATAAGTTATTCACGTGATTAAGAATGAATCAATTGAAAAAAACTAAATTCGATGTGTGATTTAACACGAGTTCACTATTAAAGTTATGTCATCAGAGTAAATAAATAAACAATTAAAGTTACATTTTTTGATTTATTTATTTATTTTCTTTAATGAAAAAGTCAACCTTCTAATGATTAGGAACTATATTTAAGTATGATATTCATATTATCAAACTGAATAATTGAATTTTCGGTCTAACATTAATATGATAGATTTGACCTATTACTTACTTACTTACTTACGCCTGTTACCCCTCGTGGAGGAGCATAGGCCACCCACCAGCACTTTCCATCCAACCCTGTCCCAAGCAATCCTTTCCAGCTCCTTCCAGTTGTTATTCATCCTTTTCATGTCTGCTTCCGATTCTCAACGAAGTATGTGTTCTTTGGTCTCCCTCTTTTCGTTTCCCTTCACGATTGCAAGTTAACGCTTGTCTCGTGATGCAGTTTGGTGATTTGCACAATATACGTCCTATCCATTTCCATCGTTCTTTCTTAATTTCCTTTTCATTTGGAAGCTGGTTTGTTTTCTTCCACAGTAGGTTGTTGCTGATGGTGTCCGGTCAGTGGATGTTGAGAATCTTTAGTAGAAAATTATTTATAAATACTTGTACATGTTTGATTATGGTTATAGTAGTTCTCAAAGTTTCAGCTCCGTACAGTAGAACTGTCTTGACGTTCGTATTGAAGATTCTCACTTTGATATTGGTTGAGAGTTGTTTTGAGTTAACTATGTTCTTCAATTGTAGGAATGCGACACTTACTTTGCCAATCCTCGTGTTTACGTCTGCATCTGAACATCCTTGTGCATCGATGATGCATCCCAGGTATGTGAAGGATTCTACATCTTCTTATTGACCTATAGGATATGAGATATTGTATATTCAGTAGAATAAAACAGAATTATTTTGGAACACAAAAAAAGCATCTTTATGATTGGAAAACTTATCCATACTGCAATAAGTTAAACTTGGAACTATAATGTTGTAATGTGTACATAATGTCAGAAGGGGTTTTGTAGATATTATAGTGATTTTAATTATTGAGATCACGAGTTGAAGTTGGACATTAACACCGTTGGATGCTGAACGGCTCAGTGGTTTAGTGGTTAGGGGTCCTGTGTTCGAATCTCACGGGGGAGGGATCGTGGATGCGCACTGCTGAGCAGTTACATCCTGGGACAAAACGGCCGTTCAGAGCTTCCAGATTTTCCATGGTTGTCTGACGTCAATTGGCACATGATCTCAACTATTAAAATTACTATAATATCCACTAAACCCCTTCTGATATTAATCAACATTTACTCAATTTAGACGATATCCAAGAGGTATTTCCTGGAGTTCTAGTGGGAAGCAGTGACAAGTGGAGTACAACCGGGTCTGTTGTGAGATAGTAACTCACTGAAGACGATTGTGGATTTATCGCTCGATTTCGTCGATTGGTTGAAGTTAGACATTAACACCGTTGGATGCCGACCGACTCAGTGGTTTAGTGGTTGAGTGCTCGCGCGCGAGACTGATAAGTCTTTGATATTTATTACTATTTTATTAATTCATCATCAGCTAAATGGAGATTAACAAATTTTCACTGAAAATTTTTCTCGTAGGTGCTTTACTGAAAATATTTAGATAACAGGTAGGGTCTACTCACACAAGCATCTTTTACTAAAATTAGCTATGACCTAGATTACATCTGAAATGTAACTTGTTACGATTTATAATTTCGGTGAGACCATAATTTATGGACGGCCTTTGAGTGACGCTGAAGTGACCTTCAGAGTGTCCACCTGATAACTAGGATCAAATGAGGATTAGAAATCAGTGTGAGGAATTCGAATTAGGATTTACAGTTGATGGTTAAGGCTAGGAATTAGATTTAGGGTTTTCATTACGAACTGACATCAGCTATAATGCCAAGACTCTATTTAGACAAAGTGATAAATGTATTTCTCGCCAAAATCCGAGGCCTGTTATCCTATACCTGATTGGTCCGTCCATAAATTATAGTCTCGCCATAATTCCTTAAAGATGCAGATCCACGAACAACAACAAGATCTAACTCAATCAGTATGACTTACTTAAACCAAGTGGGTTAATAATCAGTGTCCAACGTAATCTCCATGCCATGTCGTTGGAAAGTTGGTGTTTTGCTCAAGAGGTTGAGATATTACAGCTACTGGCTTAGTTCGAGATATCCATGTGAATTCCACTACTGGAAATCTTTCTGTAACCTAAGTTCTCACTAGACTTTAATTGGACCTTTTGAAGTCATCATCTTTATGCGTAGTCTACGTTATGATCATTTGTTGTTGTTTTCTAAAAATTTATCGGAATTATTTCACTAATGTAATGATCAAGTAGAATAGAAGGAACTGTCTATTATCTTTAAGTATATAACTGCACATCTGCCTCGGTAATATTACTTTCGTTCATTTGTTTTGCTTCACCAAAACAGATACACTGAAGAACAATCGATCAGATGACTCCCATAATACAGCCAATCATTGTTACACGTATCACTAAACTGCAATTTGTCTAGTTATTATTGTTAAAAACTTTTTACCGTAAAGTGAATACTTAAATTGTGTGGTAAATTTATAAGGTGGTTTGATCGCTGGAAATAGTCAAAGTAAAGCATTTCAACCACTTTGCATCATTGTTAGGACTCATTGATCAAGATCTATTTGAAATCTTAAAATAACTTATGTTAAGGGGGGGGGAATATATTTGTTTATTCTTTCAGTATTTGTGTAGTAAGAATTTAGATCATCTTTCTGTCAGATTTTATTTTAAACTTTTTATGAGTGCTGAATTTCAAATCAGAACTAACAAAATAAGACTGCAAAGCAAATGTACTGAGAAGATACAGTTTCTGAAAGAGAATTGAGAAGGAAACGATAAACGTTTTTGAGTTATTGTTCGTAAAAATTGAATGACAAGAAGACAGTTTGCAATAGTGATCTAGTTCATATCAGTTTCTCATGAAAATCATTTTCTAAGTTACATGAATCATCATAATGAATAATCTTATGAAAAAATAGTTTATAACTTCAAGATCCATCTATCGTTATCTGAGTACGAAACTGTAATTGATTAAGACAAACTACCTTAGAAGTGAGATAAGAACTCCCTGATAATATATGCTCAGATCTATAGAGTTATCACAGCTTAACTGGTGTTGGAAATATTCATCATTGTAGTCAAATTTTATGACTTAATAGTGTAATGCACACTATGTGATATGAAGGTACTTAATCTTGAACTATAGAAAATGAAAAGCAATTCAGTACTTCTGCAACAAGCAATTCGGAAGACTGTCCCAGTCTCTCACATTGTACGAGCATTCCATGTACCTAAATTAATAGTTGCTCTGGTTGTCAGAAGGCTCATCAGACTCGTGATTTCTGAAAGAACTTGGCTTTCACTATGAGACGTCACAACTCTTCTAAATGAAGACTTTCTTACTCCCAAGGCAGAGTTTAAATGGTTTGAATTACTTTTTCTGGTTAGCGTTGTTTTAGCGAGTTAGTTTTTTTTACGGGATGGGGTCGCTAACCCTATGCCCAACCCTCCTCCTTTATCCGAGCTTCGTAGCCCAAAAGGGGATCCAGGCGGAATTAATTCAGTACTTGGAGGTTTGTATATATATATATATATATATATATATTATATCGTTCAATGGGAAAGAAGTGAATTCAAGTGAGGCACATTTCATTTTTTATCGTTCTTCTTAGCTAAAATTGATAAGATGTACTAATCATAGAAATTACAGTTGAAAATATACATGTATATATGTATTATGAGACATACATCTTTGCCCCCAAATGCCCTGGTATGGCCGAGAGTGGGGAGAGTCCGCTCTCCCTCTCCAAATGCTCTCACATGGACACGCGTATATAGCATCTGACAGGGAAGTCCTACTCACTGCCTTATCGCACCACGGGTGCTTTTTACGAAATTGAGAGGACGAAAAGCGAATATCCGGCACTTTAACCGGGCTGGTGGGGATGAAGAGTCCAATTAGGGGAGTTGGAAAACCCTCATTTCAAACCAATGGTGCACATGGGCTCCAGTATCCTGAAAGAACAAATGGAGTATGAACCAATCGTTGGTCACCGGCTACCATGGGACTGCATCTACTTACGATGCTCTACTGCCTTGTGGATCAGACCTTCAGGTCGAAGGCTCCAGGTGTGGCTTCCTAAGAAAACCACCTGATTAACTCTAAGCACCCGAGTAGTATCACAGCCCTCACACAAATCAAATGAGATCTGTATGGCGCATATGTATTTGGTGCCTCCTTGTACCAATATCTATGTGTTAAAATAAATAAATAAATACATATATCTATAAGTATAGGAAATTATACATATTTTCGTAATTCTGATTATACATACCTGTTCTACAACCCACTATAAACTACTGTTCTAGTAACAGTTTTCTTTTTCGTGAATTTTTTTTTCTTAAAAAATATTCGATGGAAATAACAACTAGTTATTGGAGAAATGTTCCAATTGTTTTAGTTTCAATTTTTCATGTACAACATAATGAACTGAGATTTTTTTAAGAAAAAAACAAGTAGAAGAATAAGGAATTGCAATGATTTCTTTTAAATAAGAAATAATACAAACTCTTTTCATGATTATTAGTTCTGTTCTTAATCAATCAGTATTACCTAACCTTCTATAGAATTCAGAAGATTCACATATGTTGTGTGTGTGTGTTGTTGTTGCCGCCCTGGCTTGTTCGTTTGTTTTTGAATAATATATTCAGTGCAAAATATGTTTAATCGTTTATCAGATAATTCTATTTTCTTTTTAGATAATTTTGCATTTTTAGAAAAATTTATTTAATCTGTAGGTTATATTCATCTCAGATTGATATTATATGAAATAGAATTTAAAACCAAGGGTGTTGAACAGGTGTTTCGTTCCACTATAGGGTTCGTCAGGGAAACATTCCATTAAGTCAACTGGGGATCGAATCAATAACATTCAGGTGAAATATGAATGAGTTATAAGTAAATTAGTTGTTATCAATTGCATTGAATGTTTGCTAGGTTTGGTGCTGTCACGAGTTCACTTAATCTGAGAACGAGAACAAAGACTCAGTGACCAAAGACCAGTAAGCTAGCTATTCGATGCATCCTAGACCCGCTAACTAGGGGGAGAAATTCAAGCTTGGAATGGGAAAGTATATTCTGCAAACAGCCAGAAACGAGCGATCACACAGCGATCCACAAACACAATCCAAAAGTATATATATCAATTATATGTATGTAATCGATATCATCATGGAAGTATTTTTAAACATTTAATCGATGATTTAGCCCACAAATGGATCCCAAAAATTACCACAATGTTCAACATGGTATTTCAAAATTTTTTTTATTTACTAAACTTCCTTTTATCACGGGATATTTGGCTTCATCTTAATATAGAAATGAACTGATCAACGCCATTGATTGGAATCAACCAGACTGATATTGAAAATCGAAGAAAATTGAATAATTACTTTTTTCTTCTGTGTCTGGAACGTCTTGTCAAGGCATATTGAAGAAACCGCATCATATATTGAACCCAAAACCGTGCGGCTTTATTCCGAAACCACTTAGTTGGTAGACAATTACAATATTTTCCAATTTACTATACAACCATATAAAACTTCCTAGTAATCAATAGTTTTTTAGCTGAATTTCCTTGAATTTTGGTACCACAACATTACAGATTGATTAGAGTCATCAATTTAAACCAATATCTGTTGACTCAGTGGCCTGAATATTGCTCTCTTGCCGAGAAAATAAAAGGTCCTGAGTTTGATCACCTGGTTTAGGGTCATGCATGATGAGTCTCAGAATAGGATTAAAAACAGATGTCCAGTTCATTCTGGTCTTCATTAGTTGTCTGACTAAGGTCAGTTTGTGATGTAAACGATACAATATCACGTTATTTTTACAAGTGATAGTATCACAAAAATGAGTAAATGATGAATGATATGGTTTGAACAAACTGTTGACAACTGAATAGTTTTTTAATTCTTTATTAGATAGAATATATCGACTACTCTTTTGTAGATATACTGAGAATAGTAAATCAATCTAATGATGAAAAATACCTTTCTCATGATGAGATCTATAGGTCAACTAAACAGTATGACCCCAAATTCAACTGGTTGTATTCAAATTAGAACGAAATAAATACTCAGTGAACTCAGTTTTTAATAGTATTCTAATAGATATCTCAATTTAGTACAATGTGAATTTTCTTTTCTTTCTCATGGTTTAGTCGAGAAATTCCATCCATTTTCCTTTACATAAAGATCTGACTCCAAGTAGATTGTATGGATGTTTGTTATTGAATGATTACTGTCAATATATATATATATATATATATTGTCAATCCTCATATAAAACTATCGACTCAATTCGTGTTAGTGAATAACGGAATTAAAATATGTATATATATATATATATATATGATGAGTAGGATAAGATATACACACACATACTTTCCCATAAAAACAGTCAGGGTTGATAAGTAACTAATTAACAGGGTCAAAACGTGACTCAAGAAGAATGGATAAATTGACCTGTTCAGAAGGTAGAATAAGTTATATGGGCTTAACATAGTAATCAACACTACATAAACAAGAATAGTATATATTTTCTGTCTGACATGAATGCTTTACAGTTGTTTACAATTTTATGTTTGAAGTTACATTTAGATAACAATACAGTTAAGGCTTTAATGGTAGATGTTGGTATTGAAATCTTCCTTTGTTTGTATTAAAAGTTTAAGAAACATTTACTAATACTATACGTTATTACAATTCTTAAACAATCCTGAAATGATACAAGTACATTAGTTATCCTTAACAACTAATATACACACAAGCTCTCTAATCCAAAAGTCTTTTACCAAAGGAAAGTAATAAGACTTAAGTGTATAGAATTTTTTCTCAAACAGTCTACAAATCTCAAAAGGTGAATAATAAGTTTTTCTGTTTTAAATTAATCAGAGAACTTTGTTTGGAAACTCATTATTCTGTATACGGTTCAGTTTCTATTGTGAAGTTTTTGTAAGACCATATACACTTTCGTAAATTGTTTTCCATAGACTTAAATAAATTTTTTTGTGCAAATGCTATAGAACGTCCATGAAATTTAGTTCGGAGGGGGGGATAATTTGTGAACCATGTACACAAACATCCTGATAGACTTAAGTATTTCAACTTTAAATCAGTACTTATCATTCAGTTGGTCAGTAATACCATATTTTCGTCCTCATGTTTACTTTGAACAAAGGTAGAATAAAGCATTTCTAGTATTTGGGTCAGAAGAAGTAGGTATTTCTCATAACTTCGCTTTAAAAATATATCATTTCCATTACATAATATAACAGAAGGTAACTGAGCTAGAAGTCAATATGTTACATCGTTATCCGATGAGAAAGAAATGTCACCGTTGCAGATTTTGAATCACACTTCTATAAAAGTCAGTAAAAATAATCTTATTAAACAGTTTTTCTAGCATTTGACTAATCAGAATAAGTCATTTAGTTACTTCCTTATTAAAATTTTAAGTTGTTTAGAGAAATCTACATTATACCTTCAAGCAATCACTGGTTATTTATGGCATAACCTACTAGCTTATTGTAGAATCATGTGTTATCAGTCCATATCTTTTCCATGTATCGTATTAATCAATTCAGTTTTATCATGATGTTAAATCAGACCCTTTACTATTGATCCTAAGATAATGAATGAAGACTTTCTGTAAATATAGATGATAATTGGAGCTGAAATTATCCACAATGTTTCCATGATTACTAAGTATTGTTGTGCCCTAAACTGATGGTTATTTCTTTCGCAATTCGTTTCGTAGTTGACTGCTTCATATTACTATAATGTTCATTGATAATGTCATTTTAAATCTTAATGTTTATTAATATTTCTGTTTTCCACCTAGAATATCTATCTGCGCTAAATTAGATATAACCAGTTAATAAATAGCCTAGAATAAATTCAGTTTTAGTAGGATTTATTTTTGGATCGTGTATGGATATGTTTCAAGAGTTGTTATTTTGATCCTGATTAATAAATTCTCCAGTTTATGATGATTTGACTGAATATGACTATGAAGATCTTCTAGCTTTTATTCCTTTTTTGTTGCAAACATAGATCAGTAACACTAACTAAAGCAAATCAATTACCTTTACAACGTTTATATATGGAATATAAATATTTATATTATGTTGGTCATTAAGTAATTAGATATGTATATTATCAGTAATAAAGTTTAACAGTGCACGGTAATATGTACGTCATAGTAGTGTAATAATAATATGTAGAACCATCAGTTATGAAAGGAAACGTGCAAGTACTGTTGTGTTTTTTTTAAACTACGTAATCAGATCTTTACGTTATAATAAACATTAGGTTGTTTCTTTGCTATTCAATTGAAATTTTGTAAGAAGAATGTACTTTTTCTTTTGAAAACTATTTAAATATAGTAGATATAATCTATTTTTACCCTTATTGGGTAATCTTAATACTGAATTTCTAAATAATATATGTATATTGTAAAATGTATTAATATATTGTTTTCAGTTAAATGTTATTAACTAGTATAAAGGTTGTGGAGATTATTAAGTTTTTGATTGAGATAGTCAACCAACTAATGTTAGACCACCTTTGGAAACCTAGAAGCACTGGACGGCCGTTTCGTCCTATTGTAGGACTCCTCATCCAGGATCCTGCTCGCGGGACTCGAACCCATGGCCTTCGGTCTCGCGCACGAACGCTTAACCTACTGGACCAATGGGCCGGCATCCAATGGTGATAGTGTCTAATATCAACCAATCCACGAAATTGCGTGACCATCTTCCACTGTACTGAAGTAGATATCTGTCTCTACCCGACATGGATTAGCTTCACTGGTCACGGCTTCTCACTAGAACTCCGAGAATTCCCTCACGAAGCTAGTCACTAGTGAGCACATGTTAATTACTAGTATAGGGGTTGTGGAGATTATTAAGTTTTTCATTGAGATCATGAACCGATTGATGTTAGACCACCTTTGTAAACACTAATAGACAGAAGAAAAAGTAAATTTGCCTGAAGTTGAAAATGAAATTATGTTCAAGATTTGGAGTTTTTAAGACAATAAATGCAGTCTCTTAAACATTTTGACATTCTGGCACAATAATCATCAGTAATGAATAATCACTACAAAATAAGCGAGTCTCATGGTGAATACGTAACCTTTCAAACACTCAGCCAATTATAAATTGTTCAAATTTTGACGTCAATTTATGAAACTTTGAAGCATTAAAAGTAACGCGCTCACTGTTAAGCATAAGGTCCTTGGATTCTATTCATGAGGTCATTTGTGTTTACTACAGAGAAAGGAACAACTGTTTGTTGTTCCTTGATGTTTATTGTTTATCTGATTCGTAATTTAAACCACCTTTAAATTGAATAGCTTTCATAAAATTCCCATCATTTGTGGCATAATATTCATTCAATTAATGATTGGTATATACAAATAATTAAATCCTGGCTAGTGACTAATTTCATGTTTGTCTGGTCCTTAAAAAGGTAAATGAATACTGTTGAACAAACTGCAATCTGGTCACCATTCTAAGCCACTCAACATCATATGCACCATGTTGAAACGTGAGGTAACTTGAGTTAATCCACAGCTTACCCTGAAACTAAGTTTCTTATTGGTTAGCACTCTTAAGTAAAGTGTACATGTTTGAGGTTGATGATATATATATATATATATATATATATATATATATATATATATATATATATGATAAGCAGTAGAATAATACGACACTTGTGAAAGTTAGTTAGTCGAGGGTGTGTGAAAGTGTGTTCTCTATTTTGTTATGCACTATATGTTCAATAAATATGTAGACCGGAGCACCGGAATATCCTTATGAAACTGAAAAAACTATGAAGAAATTTGTGAAATATTAAGACTTGGCTGTGAAGACGATGTATATAGAAAGTATAGCTTTCTTTAAGTTGATCAAGTATTTCAGCAGAGTTCATAAAAAAAGCAAACAGATACAAGATCAGAATGAAAACCGACCATTTCTACTGGTCGGTATGTGTGGTTTCTTGTGTTTTTCAATCAGTAAATCACTGTACGAATGAATGTTTGGTAATGAGCTAAGTTTGGTAAAACCATCCATACACATGAGTTTAACAAAACATTTGAGTTAGAGAAACAACGTGGCAACTGAAACACATAATTTCATTGATCTTTCTAGATTGTTCAATGCAATAGAAATTGAGTTCAGACAAATATTTGTCACAAATAGAGTGTATTATGAAGGAGGTAGGATTGATGTACTCTGAAATTTGTAAACTTAAGATTCTGATTTGATTATTGTACAGACTTCATAATTATAAGCAAAGATTTATGGTGGCTAGCAGTGCAATCCAGGACGCACATTTCCTGCTATATGGGACTTATCAGCTGAATGTACCTGCATCCCAGAGTAATTGTTATTAAAACTGCTATTATTTAACTTACTTTCAACGATAAACACCATAGATTAAAATGAAGCAAATTGTAAATAAACTTTAAAAAATTCAGCTGATATTGTTCACATTTCAATAACTTAATGCTTACTATTGTAATAGTGTTATTATAAATGTCACAGTTAGGAATGCCAATAACAGCAAAATAAAAAAGCAAACAGACGAATAAACATTGTTACCTATTGATTAAGCTGATAACTATCAGAACTCAATAACTTAGTGGATAACTCATTGGTGCTTGAAGTTACGGGTAATACATCCGACTCTGTGTAAACGTAAATACTTGTGTCCAGTTACATTCAAATAACTAGTCTCAAGTGGAACGAAACATACGACCTGGATTTCAGTATTAACTGATGTGAAGAGATTATGCCTTAATATATTTATTGTAAATAAAGAGGAAGATTGCTTTACCTAATAGGATAGTGTACTTTGGTGATGGTAGCAGACTTGAGAAACGTCGAGAACTTAGCTCTTCAGTGAGCGTTTCGAGACATTATATACCGATAAACATAAAAAACAAGTAATATAAACCAACCGCAGATATTTTTACTAAAGACTTACTTACTTACTTACGCTCGTTACTCCTCGTGGAGGAGCATAGGCCGCCCATAAGCACTTTCTATCCAACCCTGTCTTGGACAATTCTTTCCAGCTCTTTCCATTTGTTATTCATCCTTTCCATGTCTGCCTCCAATTCTCGATGAAGTGTGTTCTTTGGTCTGCCTCTTTTATACTTCCCTTCACGACTGCAAGTTAGCGCTTGTCTTGTGATGCAGTTTGGTGATTTTCGTAATGTATGTCCTATCCATTTCCATCGTCTTTTCTTAATTTCCTCTTCATCTGGAA
This sequence comes from Schistosoma haematobium, assembly GCF_000699445.3. NCBI lineage: Eukaryota > Metazoa > Platyhelminthes > Trematoda > Strigeidida > Schistosomatidae > Schistosoma > Schistosoma haematobium. The sequence continues at coordinate 34,700,295 of NC_067199.1, read as the reverse complement.
GCTGGTTTGTTTTCTTCCACAATAGGTTGTTGCTGATGGTGTCCGGCTAGCGGATATTGAGCATCTTGAGTACACAATTGCTTATAAATATTTTTACTTTTTTTTATTTTGGTTGTAGTGGTTCTCAAAGTTTCAGCTTCATATAGTAGAACTGTCTTGATATTTTTATTAAAAATCATGACTTTGCTGTTAACCGACAGTCTTTTTGAGTCCCATATATTCTTCAATTGTAGGAATGCGGCCCTTGCTTTGACAATCTTTGCCTTTACGTCTGTATTGGATCCTACTTGTTCATCAATGATACTGACCAAGTGATTGAAAGCTTCCATCTCTCTCAGAGCTTCTCCATCAATTGTTATTGGGTTGGTGCTTTCCATGATGTATTTTAGGATCTTACTTTTTCCATTACATATGTTAAGGCTTACTGATGCAGAGGCTTCCTTGAAATTGGTAGTCTTGACTTGAATTTGCTGATATATATATATGGGATAGAACAGTCAGATCGTTTGCGATATCCAAATCATCTAATTGAATACAAGCTGTTCATTGTATTCCATGCTTTCTCTCACGTGTAATAGTCTTCATAATTCAGCCAATTTGCACTGAAAAAACAAAGTCTTATGAATTGAAGAAAACCGTTGTAGAATAGTTTATTCATAGATTAGATCATTTCTTTTGTAAATCATACTCAATTTAAGTAGAATTATATTGTATTTTGTAATCATTTTAACGTTTTTCGTTTGTTTATTGGATATATATTTATATATAAGCTTTTTCAACCCAAATTCTAGTTTCCATCATTCAGACTACTGTTGAAAGTTAATCAACCATGATTGATAACTGACTTATATTGGTTAAAATAGATTGATTATGAATTTAATTTGTTCAAGATATATTTATACCATGTGATTAGAAAGTTGTTTATTTTATCCTTACAGAAATTATTTTTATTTTTCGGTACTAAAAAGCAATGAGAAAATCATATTGTATCTTAGAAATATAGATCTACAGTTTCACGTGATTACTTTAGGATAAGTTTTTACATTCCTAAGGGGGAAAATATCAATTACTTTATTAGTTTTAATGTAACTATTGGGTGATTGCCTCAAATCTGATACTGTTAAAATCCACTATCCAAGATGACTTACTAAAACTTCAGGAATTACATCTCGCTCCTTGTAAGATTTGAAGGTCGTAGATGAACACTTCTGAGAAACAGTGGTTCAGTGAGTTCGATTATTTAACAGTTGTCCAACTGAGATCAATTTGTGAAGTGACTATAAAATCTACAATTCTCCATAAACCTCCTATACCATTTAAGAATATCGGATATCATTAGCAAATGTAGGCCGTACTTGGACTCATTTTTCACACAGTATTCCTTCAAGGATGTATATATGAATAATTGAAATAGCAAAGATGAATCATTACTGCCAGATGATTTTGATTTTGACTTTAACAATTTACACAGCTATTATTTATTTCTATAAATTTACGACCCACGAGTGATACAAAGTGAACACTAGTTATAATGTGTATCGAATTCTGTCGATCGATTTGTACCATGGACACTAAACTAAATGTTTTATATTCTGTGGTTGAACGGAATGTTCAAGTCTTGAAGGAACTTGATTGAGATCCAATTAGCACAGCAGTAATGTTCATAACTGTGAAACTGAGTGGTGAATGTTTTACAAGAGTGTAGAAACCTAAGTTCAGATTTAACAGCCAACACTACTACTTCATAACGCTTAAAATCTTAATTTCATTTCATGCCTGTTACAAACTACTAATAGCCACGAAATGCTATTCATACAATGATGAAATTTTAATCATGCCCGACTATATCTTATCAAGTGCACAACAGTGCAGAAGATAGATTCTCACCAGTGAAAATGTATGGTAATTGATTTTCACTCTGTGACGCCATAGACTCATGGTGTATTTAAGACATGAATGTTTTGATTTACATTCAATGTGAGATGCTCATGTGTTTATTACTAAAGAGTCCCAAACTAAAATGAAACAGGTATCCAATGATCTTTGTTTTTAAAGGTTTCCTAGTTAATATTATAAAAACCAATAATATACATTTTAAATTATCATGAAGATTACTGTAAATCAAAAATACAGCTGTTCTTTCATAAATCAAATGACTTCTTTTCTCATTCAGTTATTTCTTTATTTTGTAACTGCAATGACTTGGTCAAACTCCTAAGACACCTTATCTCTCAATGTGTGTGTTTTTCCATAAAATTACCAGTTTCAAATCGGTCTTCATTGACTAATGATGCCTGATAATAGCGTATAATTACAGGCTTCATAAAATGTTTACAATCAATTATAAACCTAACTACTAAGAAACTTGAAAGAGATCCCACCGTAGTAGTTCATATATTTTCATCTTCATTGGTTCTTTGAAGAAACGAATGGGGATTACCAGATTATTTACATATCGAATACATTATATGATGACAACAAAAGTCATGAGCGCGAAACTTGTCGTAGGTATTTGTAACTGTATGTGAATAATATCTAATTACTCTTTAAAAACTTTGTGTACATACTTCTCTTTGAACATTCACGGGCTATTTGATTACGAAAAAGGGAATTTTTTTGAAATATTGCATAATCATTGTTGAGAATTCCTTACTATAACCACGTATATGATACTAAATTAAGCTGGAAATAATAATAATTAACACTATATTACTACTTTCCTATTTCTCATCCATTTAGTCATTATAATACATGATGACAGCGTTTTGTTATTATTGTTAATATTATTTAACACCGCTGGGTATCGCCTTAGTGGTTTAGGGGTTAAGTGTTCTCACGCGAGACCTTAAGTACTGGGTTCAAGTTTTGGGCGCGGGATTATGAATGTGCATTGTTCTTGTCCTGAGGATTCTCATACAAGAATGGAACGGCCGTCCAGTGCCTCTAGATTTTCAATGGTGGTCTAGTTCGGATTGACTCGTGAATTCAACTATTAAATTCTCATGATCACAGGAAGGCTTTTATGGATATAATAATAATTTAATAGTTGAATTCATTAGTTAATTGAAGCTAAACCACGATGGGAAACCTGTAAGCACTCCAAGACCGCTTCGCCCCACTACAGGACTCCTCAGCAGTGCGCAACCACGATCCCGCCCACAAGATTCGAACCCAAGACCTACCAATCTCGCGCGCGAGAACTTAACCACCAGACCACTGAGCTGGTTGGCGTCCAACGGCGTTAATGTCTAACTTCAACCAATTGACGAAGTCGCCACAATTGTCATCATTGAGATACTATCTCACAACTGACGCGATTGAACTCCACTTTTCACTCCTTTCCACTAAAACTCCAGGAAATACCTCTTGGAGACTGTCACTAGTAAGCATATGATGATTATAATCAGAGAGATTAAGCGCTCGTTCACAAGATTGATAAGCCTTGGGTCCGAATCTCGCGAGGCGGGATCGTGGATGCGCACTACTGAGGAGTCCCATTCTAGGACGAAATGGTCATTCATTGCTTCCAGGTTTTTCAAAGAATTCAACTATTAAATTTTTGTTTTAATTAATATAATAAATTAATTAAATATTTCATTAATGAAATTCTATCATCACAATCCAGAATAATATAGATTTTAATTCAATTGTCACGTATAAATAAATATGTTAAGATTTCAGTTATTTTCTTGAGTGTAATTTATTTTTCTTCATTTTTTTCTTAAATGTATATACGTATACATGTAATAGGTGAGATATTTTCCCATGTATATCATGCATGGATCAGCATATCATTGTGCCTTATTTCATGATCATATGTTATAGATCTACATATATAATTGTGATATATTAACCAGTTTAATAAGTCTACATTAATTATTATCTATTAAAGAACTGATCTTATTATTAGCTATTTACATTTTATCACAGACAGATTATTTGAAATGATTTAACAAACATAAAAGATTTTGATAACGTTGTTTAACTATGAATTAGTATTTGAATTTGTTAGGGACGTTAGGTCCCCAGAACTTACTTGGGAAAGGACCTAATTTTGTAATTTATTTAGAAAATTTGAATTTCGTTTTCGCGCCAAAGGCGTTCTTGTCACCTTCATGTCATATTTCCCACTGGGAAGTATCTTAAATGCTATTGGTCCGTTGCGTCTTTTAGCATGCTATTTCGTAACTCTCCTCAAGGACGACTTTGAATTGTGTTTGTTGTTATCGCTCGTTTCTGGCTGTTTTCAGAATATACTTTCCCATTCCAAGCTTGGACTTCTCCCTTTAGTTAGCGGGGCTGGGACGCATCGATAGCTAGCTTACTGGTCTTTGGTCACCGAGTCTTGTTCTCGTTCGCCGATTAAATGAACTCGTGATAGCTTCAGACCTAGCAGAATTCATTCATTATCATGAATTACGTACACATATCATTGAATTTCGTCATTCATAATAAGTGATTATAAAAAGTGTTTATTTATATTCTTTATTTATTAATGAATATATGAGTATTCATAAAAATTATAGAATCTTTATAGTTTAAATCACTAAGTAATCTTAACTAGATCAACGTTGAAAACTGGTAAGTACAAGATAGTAGTTTCATCCTAGTTTAGGGCTTTTCAGTGGTGTACATTTATGACATTGTATCTAAGAATTGAATCTAAGACTTTCACTATCACATGGTAATGCTTTATTTCTCGACCAGTTACCAGGTATCCAATAGTGTACATATCTAATTTCAGTCGATTCATGATATTCCTCAATACTCATCCATTGACTGCAGTAGATAATTTTTTTGCATCTAACATGTTTAAATTTCACTGGTCATGGCTTTTCACTATCGTGAATTAACATTGGACTGATTGAAGCTGGACGAGACTATGATCGAAATACTCATTGACTTGATAGACTAGGTAAGACAAATAAAAATATGTTCAAATGAAATTGTATCCATGATGAAATGATTTTGAGTAGAATATGACTAGCTTGACATTAGGAAAGTTAAATGAGAATGTTTGTTAATAATTTGCGGCATTTCAATGACTCATAATCTTCTGTAGATTCAGGAGTCGATTCTCAAGGTGGTTTTGGGCATTCACTGAAGCTAGGTCCTATATTCGGACGAAGTAAATAATCAATGAATTCTTTTTTTAGTTCTCAATAGTTGTACAAATAAAACCAACCCACTTTATAAAAATATAAGAACATTTTTACGCTGACATCAATCTAATATGATAATTAATATGATACTTGAATGAATGAATCACAGCCTTTTAATTCGACCAAATATTATGATTATTAGTGAAAAGAGTTCTTGTTTTTAAGGTAGCATATATTCGGCTTTAATTTCAGTGAACATAAGAATTCTAGAATTTATATAATCTCCCAACTAGTGCTCACTCATGAAACTTAATAGATCTTGTGTTCGACCCCATGTAATGTCCTTAGTGAGTATTAGTAAGTAATTATAAATGACAAGAAATTACTCAATAAAAAAGTGTTCCTTAATCTTCAACATTTCTTCAGATGATACTATTTCAAAATAAAAATTACATTTGAAATGTAATTTTTCATTAGGAAATAGTTGCTAACTTTTTGTATCGATTTATATATTAACACAGGGTACAAAAATTTTAATCATCTAACTATTTTTTTATTATTTAGATTAGGATAAAATGTTTTTCTTTTGTTTAAATTTGATACTTTATACAGTGTATGTAATAGACATTCCATTGAAAGCATGTTCTAGGAAAACTTCATTCCTATATGTGTTATAACTCGTGACCGCTGATTAAAGAGCAGTGGATTATCGATCAAACCAATGACACGTAAAACACGTGCGAGCAGTCTAGAGTCCTTATAGATCTTGCTTTCCGCCTAGCTCAGCCAGTTAAGTCCAAAACATCAAACCGAGCCTCTGCAATATGAATTATGTATTTCAAACATACTGAGTTTATATACTATTCAAGCAGACTATAAAGTAGAAAATAACATTTGTACAAGATTTGGTCAGATGTGGCTGTGAATGTGGCAGGTAGTGATTAATAGACAGGAAATAATTCAAGAATGGAAAAATCGTATAACAGCAGTTCATAGGTTAAAATAAAGCTTATGATAAGAGAGATATGAATATGAATAATTTAGTGAATTAACAATTATACGACAAAAATATACGCACAGTATTGGTCCATAAACAGATCCCAAAAAATTACCACTCATTATTCTCATAGGGACACAACAATATGTTAAGTAACGATACTTCACTGGATTGTTTTTTTCTCTCTTTTGAGTCAACTTTTCAATCTAAGCACTGGGAGAATTTGTAGTTGTTTTTCTTCTTTTGAAAAGTATATTTTCTTTATAAACGTTATCATAGAAATATTTGCCTTCTAGACATTATGAAATTAAACGTCAATAGAATGATTTATATTTTGGTATGTCACGTCATTATTCTTTATAACAATAAGAATGAATAGAAATTATTGATCTTCAAGATTATTCGATCAAACCAAGAACCTAATCTCAATGTAAGGAAATGGACCTACAACCTTTCCCATATAATTAAATCAACGTTTTAAAGGTTCAAAACTGTTACATCCTCTTTACATCGTTGGGAAATAATTTAATATTGTACAATTTCAGTTAATTTGAACTATAAGATTACCGTAATTCAAGGCTATTAATGAAATCTATTTCACTATTGACTTTATCAGATACGAAGGTTATGAATTTTATCCATGACAAAGTTATTGATGAATACTTTTGAAGAATCTAGAGGAAGAATGAATCGGCTATACATTACATTCTAATCCTCTAGTTAATGCTAGCCTATGTTAAAGTTATTATTGCTTACTTACACCTCTTACTCCTACTGGAGCATAGGCCGCCAACCAGAATTCTCCAACCCACTCTGTCCTAAGCCTTTTCTAGTTCCATCCAATTCTTGTTCATTTTTCCCATGTCTATCTCCATTTCCAGGTGTAATCTGTCCTTTGGTCTTCCTCTTTTCCTTTGGCCTTGAGGATTCCATATGAGGGGTTGTCTCGTGACGCAGTTGGGTGCTTTCTCCAATGTGTATTCTATCCATTTGCATCGTACTTTCCCAATTTCCTATTTAGCTGGAAGCTGGTTTGTTTTTATCCACAGTAGATTATTGCTGATGATGTCCGACCAGTAGGTGTTGAGCATCTTGAGTAGACAATTGTTTATGAATATTTTTACTTTTTTGATTTTAGTTATAGTAGTTCTCAAAGTTTCGGCTCCGTACAGTAGAACTGTCTTGATATTTGTATTAAAAGTTATGACTTCGGTATTAGCTGACAGTTGTTTTGAATTCCATATGTTATTCAGCTGTGTGAATGCTACACTTGCTTCACCAACCTGTACACTTACATCTGCATCAGATCCGCCTTGTTGATCTGTGATGCTGTCCACGTACGTTTCCACCTCTCCCAGAGCTTCTTCGTCAAATGTGATTCAGTTGCCACTCTTGTTGTTGTATTTGATGATCTTGCTTTTTCCTTTTGTATGTTAAGGCCTAATTTTTTACAGGCTACCGATACACTGACTGTCTTGACTTGTATTCGTTGATGTGCATGGGATAGTAGAGCCAGGTTATCTATGAAGTCCTAATCGTCTAGCCGCATCAAGGGTGTCCACTATATTCTATACTTTTCTTGGTATGTAGAGGTCTTCATAATCCAATCGACCACAAGAGAAAAGAGTAAAGGTAAGAGCATGTGGCCTTGTCTGACACTAATCCCCACTTAGAATGGTTTTACGAGATTCTTTTATGCGTAACGGGGTCGCTAACTATATGTCAAACCCTCGTATTCTATTGGAGCTTGGGACCAACAGTATGATCATTAGGGCATCAGCCGGAATTACAACAATTTTTATATTCTTAGTTAAATCTTTTGGAATTCAATGTTCAAAGAAATATACCTTGAGATGAGATCTGTAATTATACATATATTTCCTAGGACTACCATAACGCTGTTATGAATTTTATTTTGATCTATATTTTATGGAAGCCAATAGTAGAACCCACATTACACATGTCATTCTAACTGGACTGAAATCAATACATTCGTTCATGTTACTAGTGAATCTAGAAATTAGTATACATCACTCTGATAAATTAATACACCATCCTTCAGATTACTTATTTACAACATTTACTTTTTACATGTAAGGCATTCGTTTTTATCAAACTTTTCCCCATTTTTCCTATCCATTTAGCAAAGCCAATCAAACAGTCTTATTTTTTTATGTTATAAGTTAGTTTGTTAGGATCAAATTTTACAGTTTTATTACAAAATCATGTATTAACTAATCAATATAGCCGAATAAGATGAAAGATGTTTGTTACATATTTCTACTAATAAACATTTCACCGATTGAAATCATGAGTCAGTTGAAGCTAGACCACCATGGCAAACCTGAGGGCACTGGACGGCCGTTTCGTCACAGTATGGGACTCCTCAGAAGTGCGTATCTACGATCTCGCACCCCGAGAAGTTCGACCTATCAGTCTCGCGCCAGGCGCGTAACCAACCAGACCACTGAGCCGGTCGACATCCAACGATGTTAATGTCTAACTACAACCAATCCACTGCTAAGGAGTCCCATACTAGGACGAAACGGCCGTCCAGTGCTCCCAGGTTCTCCATGGTGGTCTAGCTTCAATTGACTCATGATTTCAATCAGTGAAATTTCTAATATCTCCACAAAACCCCTTCTGTTAATAAACACTATCAAAAAAAGTAAACAACTTTCTAAAAGAAAACATTTCATAACCCTTAATTGTACGTCTACAATTCTGAACAAAGCAAAGTTCATAGAATAAAATATTCTCATTTGCCTACAATTCATTCATTTATAATTATAATTAATTAATTATTTATTTTCTATTCTAACAGACCAAACGAATTCATTACTCCTCAGACAATTTTAATGACCCAACTATGATTGTCTGTCTATTCTTTATTAGTATAGGTCTATTCTTTAACAATATCTATAATATTCATTTGGTTAGTAACTAAATGTTAATATTAATGATAGCAAAAGTGATTATTATTTAAATTTATTATTATTATTACTACTAAATACAATTACCAATCCTTTCTACATTAGTTAATTAGTAAACATTATCCCATGTTGTATAGTCTAGTTCATCGGTTTAATCAACAGGGAAATTATTAAACATTATGTGTGTATAAGTTTTACTTAATCTACTATAATTCCTGTTCTAAATTTTTTATTGCGAGACTCTAATTTATGGGCGAGCCAATCAGAGGCGTTTTAGAGATTTCAAGGTTACGGCGCCAACTTCGGTACTTAGTGCTAACGTATGTTCGGTTCACGAGGGAATTTTATACAAAACGTGATAATTGAGTGGCTATAACAAATAAAACAGGGAGACTATAATTTGTGGACGAATCAATCAGGTATAAGATAATAGATCTCGGATTTTAACGCGAAAACCTTTCATCCATTTGGCTAAATATATTTCTGGCATTATAACTGATGTCAGTTCGTAATGAAAACCCTATATACAATTCCTAACTAAGGCAAATTACGACAATTATTGCGAACTGGATAATAAAAGCACCAGTGACAGTGGCTGCAGCCAGGTACTACAATATATACGGATGTTTGGAGAGCGTACAGACTCCTACATAGGCTTGGTTATGTGCATCGTGTCGTTAACCACATGTAGCATTTTGTGCACTCAACAACCGAAGTGCACATAAACAATATTGAAGCTATGTGGTCGAGGCTGAAAGAGTTTTTGAGACTTTATCTTGGCTCCAGAGGCCGACTATTCTGTAGCCGTATGGATGATTACCTCTACTGCATGCATTGCGATTTTAGAACCCCTGAACCTCTTTCTAACCTTGACAAGTTTTTGAACCACGTATAAGAAGTGTATCCACTTTATTTCCTTGGTTTTTTATAACACCATTTTACTCTATACTGACTGTTTGCTGATTGGTTAGTATTTCTCAAGGTCACTTAAGATAAGTTCAAAGGTCGTCCATAAATTAGAGTCTCGCCTTTGTTATTTGTAAATTTCTATGTTTTCACATTGATGATATTTAAGATTGTAATAATTCAATCTGTAATAATATACATACGCGTTAAGCGAATCACTTCGATATTTTCATTTATTCAAGATTTTTTTTTGTTAAATTTGGATTATGACTAACGGTGAGATTTAGAAGGTTCATTTCGTCTTATTTGGAACTCATCAGCTGAATATAATTGTATCTCAATATTGATAAGTCCACTGGGATTCAAACATATTTACGACATATTTGAACATATATTGACCAGATGTTACGTATTATCATAGTATGATCACTATAAGTAAAAAAACCTATACAATTGAAATCTTTTAATTATAATATTGTAGATGTTTAAACGATAGGTCATCACTAAAGTACTTTAGTGTCGATTTCGTGACATTTTTTTCATACGTAATTTCATTGCAAAACTCTAGGCAATTCTAAGATTAAGGCATGGATTCAGTGTATAGGCACGTTATTAAGATCTATTTATGAGGCTTCCCCTCGCCCATTGTTTGACTTCAGTTAATGACTTGTTGAACATCAGAATATTGTGCATACTTATTACACGACTAATTTAAATGATAATTCTAGGAGTTCTACTGTGAACCGATGAGGTTTGATTATATTTTAAACGAAGTGATCGCTCACCTATTGAATAAGACGCGGTTCTCACTTTACTACAAATCACATAAAATCGAATATGTAGACCGTCGGATTCTAGGGCTTACATTCTGGCCAGAAAAGTTGAATACCCTTGTGTAACTCTTATTTATTTATTTAAACAAATAAACATTGGCACAAGGAGGTAACAAACAGATATGCACCACATAAACCATTCAATTTATGTAAGGGCTGGGATAGTGCCCGGGTGCCCAAACCGAAGTAGGTGGTTTTCTTAGGAGGCCAAACCTTGAGCCTTTGACCTAAAGGTCTAATCCAAAAGATAATGGAGCAACGTCAGGAGATTCAGTTCCATGGTAACCGGTAACCAACAATAGGTTCATACGCCATTTGTTCCTTTAGAATCCTGGAGGATATGTGCATCATTGGTTTGGAATCAGGGTTTTCCAACTCCATTAGGTGAATTCTCCGTATCTGTACGTAGGATATGTCCGAACTACTCAAAAGTTTCAAATTAAAATGAAACATCTTTCTATGACTTCCTAGTTTTCGATCCCTGACAAGATAAAATCAGTTTTAGGTAAAAACTAATTTAAAAACTGATTTATTCTATCGACTTATGAAGAAAAAAAATACAGTCTGAGGTCATTCCAATAAAACTGTCAACCGAAATGAAGATAATGTTATATGCAAAAAATAATCTATCACAAAACAATATTGCCAGATTGAATCATTTTGAGGATCAAGGAATAATTCTAAGATATTCATTTCTATGTAATATAAGCACCAGGTATTGCTCACCTTAACAATGAGAGCTTAATTATTAAAACTACTCAGTTGAAAGAAAACAATTCAATCACCAATGCATTTAGGAAACAACTGAACTGCTTTTTTTTTTGGAAAAAAGGCTACCCCTTGATAATTAGAATTTATCTAGCGATTCGAACTACCGGTTTATGTATGATATAATTAATAGAAATATATTTCTTTGTTTTTTTTTTCTACTGATTCCAAATGCAAATGCCCAGGATACATTGAAGTATAAATTCGTAGTTTTGTGGATATTATAGTAATTTACTAGATGAATTCGTGAGTCAATTGAAGCTAGACCACAATGGGAAACTTGGAAACACTAGACGGCCGTTTCATCCTAGTATGAACGGTTGCGCAGCTTCGTGGATTGGTTGAAGTTAGATATTAACACAATTGGATGCCAGCTCAGTGGCTTAGAGGTTAAGCGCTCGTGCATGAGACTTATAGGTCCTGGGTTCGAATCTCGCGAGGCGGAATCATGGATGAGCACTGTCGTCCCACAATAGAACGAAACGGCCGTCCAGTGCTTCCAGGTTTTCCACGGCAGTCTAGCTTAGATTGACTTATGAATTAACCTACTAAAAATTCTTAGTTTATCATTGTTAGAAAAAAGGAATTCAAAAATAATTAATCAAACTGAAATCATCTTTTTTCATAGAGAAAAATTAAGATCATAATTGATTCAACGTGAATAAAGAAATCATAAATGTAACACAGTTTTTCTCACAACTTTTCGTCAAGTTTTGTCGTGCATGTGACTAAGTTAGACCTTGTGATGATTTCACAGTAGAAGTATGCAAATACATATTTATTTGTTTAATCTTTCTAAGAAGTCTGATTATAACAAAATGATGAGATTTATCAGTTAATCAATCTGGTGTCTATTAGTTTCAGGTGACTTTTTTAAATACTACTTAAAACACCCATAATAATGATAGTAGTATTAGTATAGGTAAATCATGTAGCATTCTTTGAAGAAAAGATTATTCATTGATTAGCTGAAGTAGTTTTGTGGAGATTGGTCTGATTTGTAAGTGAAATTCTTCACCGACTGATCTCAGTTGAACTATCATTAAAAAATTGGGATCAGTCGACAGTTTAGTTTAGATATTGGACTTCTAAGCATTGTGTAATCACAACCATACTAGGGGGTCGAACTCGGTGTGACTATAATTTATGGAAGACCTTTGAGTGACGCTGAAGTGACCTTCAGAGTATCTACGTAATAACCAGAACCAGATGAGGGTTATAAATCCGTTTGAGGAATTAGAATTATGATTTACAGTTGACGGTTAAGTTTAGGAATTAGATTTGGGGTTGCCATCATGAAATGACTTTAGCTATAATACCAAGACTCTATTTAGCCAAATGGATAAGTGGATTTCTCGCCAAAATCCGAGACCTGTTATCTAATATCTGATTGGTTCGTTCATGAATTACAGTCTCGCCTCGAACTCAAGACCTTCTCTTCATATGATGAACGCTTAACCAAATTATGAAATAGTGAGATCAGCATCTGATGTCAACGATGACAGCCCATTCACTCTTGACATGTTTAAACTTCATCAGTCAAGACTCCTGAATATAACTCCAGTAAAATCTTGAAGTAAATCGCTAGTAAATCGACTATAATTGTTTAGTTAAAGTGGTTTAATGTAGATTTGTCTAATTTGTCGGTTGTGTTCATCACAGTTCAATCTCACTCGTGATACTACGGAAATTTTATTAATTATGGTTTTAAAATAAAAAAACAGATAGGAAAACGCAATCTCCTTCGAATAATAATGATAATATTAATAATATGGAAGCTGTCAGTAGTGTAGTTCAACTATGTTAAGTGCTATACAGTTACTTACCATGGGTAATGAAAGGTTATTGGACGATACCGTGAGATGACTGAAGTTGGATATATACACCATTAAATACCTGTTCGGTTGTCTGGAGGTTAGGCGTGGGGTTTTTTTGGTGAGCTCTGCTGAGGAGTCTCATATTATAAGAAAACAGTCGTTTACGGATTCCTGGTTTTCAATAATTATCTAATTAGGATTAGTTAGTGATCTAAACTATGAAAATTTAGCCATCTCCACAAACTCTCTAATACAAATAATACGGAAAAATAGAAAAAATACAGAAATCTCGAATAACTGTTTCTCTCAATTTTGGACACTAGATAACTTACGGATAAAGTTGCATAGGGATGTAATAAAGAAAGACCACTTCACGACTAAAAGCCATAGACAACTATCTATACAGATTATGAAAAATCACTGAAAAAAATCCATACCATCCCTATAACTATTAGGTTTTACTAAAAATATTAACTATAGTAGAGTTACAGTAATATGTTCTAATATACTTGTTTGTTTACTGATTTAACTATCATCTTTTATCTATTAGTGGTGAATCATCAGATCTTTATGCGGAACTAATATCTTCTCATATATGGCAGGTTAGTAGTACATATGTTGATCAAATGCACATCATGAGTCGTATAAATAATATTAAATCTTCATAAAAACCTATGGAATATATGTATTGGCGATTTTTATAAGCAGCGTTTACAATTGCATTTATCTTGTATTAGGTATGAAGACATATTTTTGCCTATGGATAAGTAATTATTATCTAGCTAATATATCACAAATCCAGGCTCTTTCAATAAATTTGGGAGTTTAGATCCTGCATCTCGAATAATTGGTATTCAAGAAGACCCTTCAATTCCTATGAATATCCACATGTTCTTTCCGTTTTCACTGATCAGTTGAAGTTGTCTTAAGCACAGGTCCAATTGAAGAATACATCACATTATGTCAGCTATTGCATTACTGTTCCGGAATACACATCCAGAAAGGGGTCATAACAGACTGAAATAAACTGAAGAATGAATAAAAAGTAGTTAGTGATGGACAACCGATCTTCCATTTTGGGAATGACTGTCTGAAATCTTACAAGAATTTAAGCCCTGTCCCTTCAGGTCTCCACTTAAGACTATAACCACGATTAAACCAATTAGTTAGAAGTCAAAGATTAATATTTCTCACTTCAGCCAATAAGAAACAAAAAATAGCTTTCATTGAATTTCCCTCTTTTTTCTCGATATGGTCTTGGCGTTCCTGTTGACTGTTTCATGCAATTTTCTTCCAATAGTTATTAAATAAATTTAACAATGATCTGTTATTTGATGTGATTGACCACCTCTAACGACGTGTTTATACTTTAGATTCATGCTATTTTTTTCAACTTATTAGAATAAGTAATTAAAAGATATTACCGAGTATTTTGGATATTTCAAATCTATTACTCTAAAGTGTCTATCTAAACCAATTGATTATTAAAATCTGATCTATTTCTATAAGAAATTATTATGAAACAAAATTCTAATGATTAAAATTTCAATATTTGAGATCATGAGTCAATTGAAGCTAGACCACTATGAAAAACGTGGAAGTACTGGACGGCCGTTTCGTTCTATTGCGGGACTCCTCAGCAGTGCGCATCCATGATCCCGCCTCGCGGGATTCGAACCCAGGGCCTACCAATCTCGCATCCGAGCGCCTAACCACTAGACCCCTGATCCGGTAGGCATCCAACGGTGTTAATGTCTAATTTCAACTAATCCATGAAATTGTGCGACACATCCACAATTGTCATTAGTGAGTGGGGTCGTGAATGCGCACTGCCGAAGGATCCCATGATAGGACGAAACGGCCGTCCAGTACTTCCAGGTTTTCCATTGTTGTCTAGCTTCAAATGACTCATGATCTCAACTACTGAAATCAATACAATCTTCACAAAACCCTTTCTGAATAATAATGAGTTTTAAATATATTCAGACATATAAAGAGACAAGAAAAAATTATAAATATAGGTATTAGAACATCAATACAAAGGTGTACATTCTAAAGATAATCGAAAATACAATTGTCTGATCCAATAAGTCTTAATTTACTTAGTCCAGTTATATGTGACTGTAATGGAAGTTGTTTATATTTGATACAAAGTTGAAACATAAGACCTTATTAGTTTATTCACTGTTATTAAATGCCTACTTTCACTAATCTTGTTGATAAACCTTCGAATATACTAACAATTTGATATGTTGTCATCAGGATACAAACAACTGTTATGGATTATCTCAGTTGGATTTGCTTAATTCATCTGATGTGTTTATTATCCAGTTAGTATAGTGCCAAGTGAAAAATTCCAATGTTATAAACTTTAGATTTCATCAACACACTGAGAATATTTTAAAATAAGTCATCTTCTGATATGAATGCCCAAAATATGTTATTCATCAACTTTAAAAAGTATTTCAATAGATGTAAACTAAGAAAAGTCATACTTTAAACATTTTCTCATTAAGCTCAATAAGATTTTGAGTAGGTGAGACTATAATTTATGGACGACTTTTGAGCGATGCCAAAGTGACTTTGAAAGCGTCCATCGAATAACCAGTACCAAATGAGGATTATAAACCCGTGTAAGGAATTAGAATTCTCATTTACAGTTGATAGTTAGGGGTTGGGAATTAAATTTAGAGTTTTCATCATGAACTGACATCAGCTATAATGCTAAAACTATTAAATCAAACGGATAGATGAATTTTGCGCCAAAATCCGAGACCTCTTATGCTATATCTGATTGGTTCGTCCATAAATTATAGTCTCAGCATTGAATATTTACTATAATTAGAAACAATTGTTAATTACAAACTAATGTAAATTGGAGAATCATTGAAAAGTAGACAGTATTGAATAAATATTACTTTTTTTCCAAGTTCAAGTACTGAACCCATGAATTCAAAATGGCTGAGAGAATAAAGTAGAATATTCAATCATACACATAGTTCCCTTTATCATTTTGAAAAGAGCAAGAATAAACATTTTAGTAGACTAGCATGAATTCATTTTTATTTCGTTAGTTCTCATCAGCCGTTTGAACTGTTGTCACAATGTTCTTTTACATAAGGCATTTTTTTTCACAATATTCAGTCTATTAAATTTATTTACACCCTTGCTATACTATACGAATATGTCTTCAATATAACTTCCAACCGAACCCTTTCATGTAAGTCATTTAAACGCATTATGTAATTATGATTCATAAATATCACAGATTGTAAGCAGCTGACGAGAACCAGACGAAATAAAAGTGAATTCATGCTATTCTGCTAGAATCTTTGTTCCTGCTCTTTTCAATATTCAATCAATTGATCTTCATTAAATATTTCACATTTTGCATATTAGTTGATTTATAATTTTTACATATTTCTCAACTGTATAACTTTAATAGACTACAATCTTTTAGCTTCATTGAATGTTCCAAGAAATCTCTATAATATTAACCCCTTCGAATACTTTGTTTTTAAGAATTATACTCAAATATATATTATAAACATTAATCTTTGTCTCAAACATCCTATGCCAATAACACATATCATCATTCAGTCAAAATAAACTTGGAGGTTTGTTTTTTTTAAAATTTAGTTTCCACTTGTTTCTTGCTCATTGACTTTGTCTGAAAGTATCGATCATAGCCGATCATAGCGACCTTGAATATTTCAGACCGAATATCTATAGCATTATCAACAAATATAATCATAAAATAATAAACATTAGTAGCTTGTGAAGGTTATCACTAGAACCAATCAAAATGTTACAATTAGTTAATTAGGATAATAAACAAATCATGGAAAACCATAATCCATAGACTTATCAAGGTAGGGGGGCAATTATTCCATGTATACACATAGATATAAGCAGAAATAAATAAACAACAACAAAAAAAAGAACATGATTAAACTTGTTTATCTCGTTTAAAACTCGTTCTGCTTTCATAAATATGTATAATGTTTGACGGAGAAGAATGAAATAAAACTAGCGTTGACATTACTCAATAGAACAGTAGACATCAATTAACATAGCACATACATCTATTCTAAATTACTTGGGTGATAAGTTTGAACTATTCAATCATTATCAGATTGATGAGTTTTTTGGAGATTTTACTGATTTTATAGTTGAATGCATAGTTGAATTTTTAGACATTAACATTGTTAGATACCGGCCAACTCAGTGGTCTGGAGGTTAAGCGCTCGCGCGCGAGACTGACAGGTTCAGGATTCGAATCTCGCAAGGTGAGATCGTTGATGCACACTGCTGAGAAGTCCCATAGTAGAATGAAACGGATGTTCAGTACATCCAGGTTTTCTATGGTGGTCTAACTTGAGTTGACTCATGACCCCAACTATCAAAAATTACCAAAATATCTACGAAAACCCCTTCTGATATTAAATTTATAATGTTTTTTTGATCAGGGATTGAAATTCAAAAGATAACAATGGGAAATACTATAGTTATTTTGACTCATTTTCACACTTTGCCGGTTAAATAATATTACTCAGCGTTACAAATCCCGTTGTATTTGAAGAAGTCTTAGTAAAATATATGCCACATGAAAAATGATTTTTATTCCCATTCAACCTATATATATATATATATATAGGTAGTTACTAGCTGTCATTTACGTTCGTCTCCAGATAATTTTGATCAGGTCAATGACTACAACAAATTTTCAACTGTACATTATAGTCTACAAAACCATATTTTAAAAAAAACGCATCACCAATCAATAAATTGAACACCATCAGCTTTTCTTTACTAGATCAAATTTTAAGATATTTTCTTTCTTTGTTTTTATATCAACAACTGATATTAAGTGATGAATTATTAGCAAACTAGGAATTACTGAATAGCTCATTTATCTTATTCAGAGATTTGGTTTCCATTTAGAATTGATTGATCATTGGGTGGTGATCAACATCATGTATGTCAGGTCCTTCTTAGTGTAGATCGAATCCTATCGACCAAGTTTCAATCTAGCCACCAGTCTAGGTGACTCGACATTGCGTGAACTATATTGAGATAAGATGGTGGTTGGAAGTATGATATAAGCCATTCTAGATCGGGACTTTAAGCATGAATTTCAGTTTTGACTTAATAAAGCTTGAATATTCATTAAGTCCAAATATATTTATTATTATTATTAACTGAAACATTAAATATTGGGTTACTAGGACAGATTTTGACTAATTATCAAACAATACAGAATAGTAATATTACTACTGAAAATGAATTTCATATTATATTGTTATAATTACTTTTTATGGTTAGTGAATGAGTCTGTATCATGGCTAAACGAAATCATTAAAATGAACCTAATTCATTATATTGATTCACACAAGTTCCTTTTATAATCAAATATTGAATCATTCAGTGCGTAAAGTTATTATTATGATCATTGTGTTTAAGATAAATCTTTCGACAAACTCCTCAAATGTAAGTTAGAACTGAGAAATATTAATTTACTATGATAGAACTTCATAGAAAATCAAGTTATTCCATTGAAATCCATTGATCTATAATAGTTTACATTTCATTCAATAAATGTATGTCCATTTGAATTTATTTAACTTCATTAGCACTTTTTTTCGTCTTCTTCTTCTTAGATATTAACGTATAAATATTTCATTTCGATAGATCGTTTCATTTATTTATATTCTAAATTATATTCAGTGATGAGCGAATTCAAATGGCTGATCGATAAATAAGTAGTAAAATAGAGAATTTACAAATTAAGTAGTATCAGTAGTAGTAGTACTAGTAGTATTAATAGTAGTAGTACTAGTAGTAGTAGTAGTAGTAGTAGAAGTAGAAGTAGTACTACCAGTAGTATTATTATTAGTATTAGTATTAGTAGTAGTAGTAGTAGTAATAAGGCTTACGGTATGTACTCAAATATTGAAGTGCATCAATGTAAAATCAACCTTAATTTCTGATTCAATAACCCACTCTCTTCAGAAAAAAAATCACAATGAAAAGATCACTGAAATGAGTTTTATTTGCATAATGTACTTAAAGTCTTGCATGAGTAAAATTGGTCAAAACTATGTGACAAATTCAAGTTTTCAAATTATATTCAGGTATCATGAATAATTGTACTTGTACTTGTTAAGATCCAACTTCAATTATTGATTTACATTTTTATAAATTAACATATACATAAATGATCAAACAATCGGTTATGTAATTAATGCAATGGGACTCAACTTGTATAAACAACAGATAATATAGTATGTGCTGAGATTAGACGGTGTTTAATAGAATAAAACTGTGTATAGTAGATCTCTTGGAAGTTTTTGAAGGTCAAAAATTTGGATAAAAATTATTTTACGTAAGTTTGTTTATTTAAACTTCAGAATGATTACTGACATTATTCGAAATAAAAAAAAGTAGACAGGAAAGTTAGAAATTGAAACTTCCCATCCATAATTCACTTGATATTGTTTGGCTTGTATCTCCCCATTGAGGTTTAAGACTGCAATTGACCAGTCTGCACAAGCAAGTGGTTATCAGGACTCAGCAGCTAAGTGGACAACGCGATGGCGTTCGAAGAGAATGGCACTGGGTTCGAGTCCCAGAGTGAACATCAACTCGGAGATGCAGGTACATCTAGCTGACGAGTCCTAAATAGGACGAAACGCCTGTCCTGGATTCCACTGCTAGCCACTATCCATCATTCCCACCCATAAGATCAAACACTATGGTAAAAAAATACCCGATTACTATCAGATCATAATTTAACAATGAATGGAGAAATATGCTCAAACTACAGAGCATTAAGAAACTTTTTTTATCTTAGTATGGTACACATGATAAAAGGACAGTGTTTAATTGAACCATCAAACTTAGAATCAGTAGTATTAAGCTTCGAATAGCTCTGTAAGATCTGAACTTTCAGAGTTTGATTCTGTGTGAAATAGTTGATGTAAATTTTTTAAGTTATATTTCAAGATGTAACAGCTGTTTACCGGATGAGTTAGATATCTTGAGATCCTTATCTACTACTAGTGTTGGTTATATTCGTCTACTTAGTCATATCCTGCTCTTTGTATAAAACTTTTCAACTTTTTAAATAAGAAGAATATTATAGGGAATCTGTTATAAAATGTTTTTGCTCTATTTCCAATAAAAATCTAGATCAAATGAAAGAGAAGAATTTCTAATGTTACTTGCTTGTTCAAAGTCACGCATTACTAATTCTGGCCAATAAAGTCTGTTTAGATTGACTGAGATTATTCGATTGAAGTTCAATTGTACATAGACTGTGTTGTCATCAAGTGTCAATGAGTACTGAAGTTGGTATTTCCGTTTTACAGTTTGGGTTTGTGGAGATTGTTGAATTTCATTGAAATCATGAACCGATCAATGTTTGACCACCATTGAAAACCTGGAAGCACTGGACAGCCGTTTCGTTCCAGTATGGGACTCCTAGACAGTGCACATCCACGATAGACATTAAAACCGTTGGGTTCCGGCTTAGTGGTCTAGAGGTTAAGCATTCGCGTGTGAGACCAAAGGCCCTGGGTCCGAATCCTGCATGCGAATCGTGCATGCGCAATGCTCAGGAGTCTCATACTAGAACGGAACGGCTGTATTGTGGTATTGTGTAATTAACAAAATCACTTAAAAGAATTAAAGGTCATCAATTATTGCATTTTTGTAGCGGTATGTGACCAGAATCAATCTTATATCCAAAGATGTAGCTCACGTACACTTATCTTAAGGTATGCGTGAGGCGTAGCCCTCAGATATGCATTTTAAAATTCCAACCTTCGTGTGGTCACTATAATCTGTCCCACAAGAGCAAATAAGTTGACAAAAGCAAACAGAGTTTGCTCAGAAATAACATCTTATCATCCAGTATATCACTGATTGGAGAACCTACAAGGAAAGATAATCTTAAACTCTGCCGAATAAAATGTCTTTAAAACAACTGTTTCATGCACCGTTGATTTTTAGTTGTCCTTTAGGTAATTAAATTCATAAATTAAGAATCTTTCTATGCACAAAATACTATTCACAATAGCTGGTCACCGAGTAGTAAATCATTTTACATTTCTCTGATCTTAAATATGAATGAAATTCTAGTCTAAATAACTCAACAATCAATTAATAATGTTTTAATATTCAATAATGGTAGCTTATCAAAGAGAAACTTTAAACATAAATTTCATACTGATTAGTACACCTCAAAAAATCTTAACTATAATCTTGTAGAAATGTTAAACCTTCTTGGCGCGAGACTGATAGGTCCTGGGTTCGAATCTCGTGGGGTGCGAGATCGTAGATGCGCACTGCTGAGGAGTCCCATACTAGGATGAAACGGCTGTCCAGTGCTTCCAGGTTTTCCATGGTGGTCTATCTTGAATTGACTCATGATTTCAATCTGTAAAATTTCTAAAATCTCCACAAACTCCTTCCTTCTTATTTTATCAATAAATACCACCTTATTGATAAATCCTAAGCAGAATAAAACATAACTCCATGTTTTCTCATCCAGGCACCTAAAAACAACAAGATACATATCACTTCAATTATATTTTTTATATAAGAAATATATTGCGTTGATTTGATAGACCATAATTTTTACTTTTTTTCTTGTGTATATGTGTGTGTGTGTTACTTCTTACTGGATCTGTGTTTTTTTCTTGTTTTTCTTTTACTCTTCATTAACACTTTGTTTGTCTAATTACAGTATGTTTTAATTCAACATTAAGCTAACATTATTATTATTTTACTACATACCAAATATACATTAATAATGAGTATTTTCTAAAAATTGGATACCTCTTTATTTGTTTTTTGTTTTGTTTTCCTTTTTTGTAAACAAGCGAGAGAGAGAGAGAGGGGGTGGAAGGTAAAAAGTTAAAAATGTTAAACCCTTTTTTTCAGATTGTACTTTGAAAAGAAAGAAAAAAAAGAAAAAAAATTTTTAATCACATTTTGAGTCAAATATGTGAATGTCAATATTTGAATACCAAAGAAAATTAGATAGTTTTGTTGTTACGTGATAATAAACTTCACTTGGTTTCTTATTGTTCTATTTAATATTTGTAACTATAAGGTTAATGATATTTATTTTCATTTTAAATTCTTAACATAAACTAAACACTTTTATTATTATTATTATTATTATTATTAATGTTATAAGTGATTGTGTTAACTGTAAACCTAGTTACGTTCATTCTACACTAAACGTGATAAAAATTAAAGTACACTTGGCTAATATCAAACAGACAGACAGAAAAAAAAATAAACAAAAGTTTACAGTTTTCTATAGATACAATTTCAAAGTTAAAGTGAAAAAGAAAAAACTACGTATAAGTAGGTTACAAGGTTTATTATATATGTATATATTTAATATTGTTGTATGACATACAGAAGATGTGGGCTTATTGAGTTGTAAAATGAAAGAAACATAAATATATACAATGTTATATCTTGCCAAAACTATATTATATTATTACGTAAATATGAGAATAATATTTTAGCTGTCTGAAAAAAAATGTCTCACAAAAACCATAAAACAATTCATTTGTATGTTGTATTAATCACAGTTTCATTTTATTGATGAACTAGCAAGGAGCCTCTAAACAGTACACATCGATGACTTCATAGGGAGTCATAAACGTGATCCTCAAGTCCTCAGGTGAAGCCCTGAATATTTAAAATTGGTTCGATGTGCGAATCAACTTGCGTTTAGCAAAACCTACAGATTAAACGAATCTTCATAGAACCTCTTCAACTAAATCATATTATCAGGAGGGGTTTGTGGAGATTTTAGAAATTTCACTGATTGAAATCATGAGTCAATTGAAGCTAGACCACCATGGAAAACCTGGAAGCACTCTAAGGCCGTTTCGTCCTAGTATGGGATTCTTCAACAGTGCGCATCCACGATTATGTGACGAATTTGTCGCTTATACGACAGTGCAGTTAACCGTCAATCAAAACAAAATAATCGTGAGTGAAACAGGAAATTTATTCACTTTTAACAAAAATAAAATTCAGAACAAAATAGAGAAAAAAAAATTAAGTGCCGTTCAAGAAAAGATTTCTAACAGAGTAAATTTACTATATAACTCTCGTCTAGTTATTAAGAGGGAAGTTTATGATTATTGAAGTTTGTAGTCTACATTACGAGCTGATCATGATTAAGACAACCACCAGAAACTAGGAAGAACTGGGAATCATGAATTAATGCTAATAAAAAGATAGAAATTCAATCCACTTTAGCGTTACTTTTTAGTTTATTATTATAATGAATTAGGTATAAAATTTGAACAAGCCAACATTACTAAGACATTCCTTCAATAAGATCTAAGATGGTAGTTTGAGATAGTTGAGAGGAAACACTGTTTGACATAGGTTTCAACCTATTTGGCACTCATCAGCAAGGTGTGCCTAGTATCATGAGGGAACTGATTCTCTCTGACAGATATGATCCTGTATCAAGTCAGCTTCACAGTCGTATACGTTGCCACGGAGCTATCCGGAACTCAACTGACCTCTTTTAGGAATAAGATGTATTTTTTACAGTTGGTTGGTCACTAAGTAGTGACTAATGTCATATATCTCAAGTTCTTAGTACTGTCGATCAATGAAAACATTTTTTAAATAGAAAATAGCCAATTTAATTCTACATATGAACTAAAAAGAATCTGAAACTATAGACAGTCATAACAACTAATACATAATAAAAAACAACTGACATTTGTGACCTTGTAGTCAAAGGTTAACACTTTGGTGTTTTAATACTGTAAATGATGAGCTACCTGCAAACTACCTCCAGACTACAGTTTCCTAGCGAAAATATATAAATTATGAATAAGTCATATATCAATTACTTTATTTTATAAATAATACTTATTAAGAACAATATGAATTATAAACTGTGATACTATAACGAACGAGAACACAGGCGAAGATAATCAACTGCATAGAATCACAGAATATCTTCATACAATATGAGAACCATACATTGAATACTAAATTTACAAATTTCTATCAGTTGTCCTTCATACTCTGAATGATTCTTCCAGTTCACAATTCTTTTCTATTTCCCTTGGTATTCTCCTCAACTTGATCTTTTTATACTTGTGCTGTCAGGTTTTCCACTTTCGATTTGTGTTACACACTACTTATGTCTATCGATGTAAGTAGTATACATACGATACGACTTAATTTAATTTAGTAATTTTAACTTAAATCATGATAACCACTAGAGAAAAATATCAAAACAACTACTATGAATGCTATATAAAACGATTACAAACTTTACTTGTGAACATTTTATTATTTATCATAAATTATTGAAATTTCATTCATGTAAATGTACAAATCTTGTTTTAAACTAAGCTAAATCAACATTATCCATTGAACAATGAACAGTGAATATGTTTAATTCTTCAAAAGTAGTATTTTATGTTTGATAACCATTCGATAGTGTGTAATCTTTGAGTGAAATTAATGAAATGAATCAACAATTCAAAATATTATATTATATATGTCAGGCATAAGATAATTTCATAGAGTTTAATTATTATTTATTATCAATAGTTGAGATCATGAGTCAATTCAAGTTAAACCACCATGAAAAATCTGGATGTACTGGACGACTGTTTCGTCTTAACGTTGGACACCTCAGAAGTGCGCATCCACGATCCCAACTTGAGGAATTCGAACCCAGGACCTATCAGTCTCGCGCGTGGACACTTAACCACTAATCAACTAAGCCGACATCTAACGATGTTAGTATCTAACTTCAATCAATCCGCGAACTTGAGTGACACATCCGCCATTGTCTTCAGTGAGTTACTATCTCACAGACATTAACACCGTTGGGTGCCCGTCCAGTGGTCTAGATGTTAGGCATCAGCGCTCGAGACCAACAGGCCCTGGGTTCGGTTTTCGCACTGCTGAGGAGTCCCATAATAGGACGAAACGGCCTTAGAGTGCTTCCAAGTTTTCCATGGTGGTCTAGCTTTAATTGACTTATGATCTCAACTATTAAAATTATCATAATATCCACGAATACCCCTTCTGATAATATTTAATAACCAAGATATTCAGATTCACAGTTTAAAATAACGACCACTCAGTATTACATTGAAATATTTTATTCATCTATTCACTTGACATTTCACAGATGAATACAAATATATATACACACGCACACACTGAAAATTACGGTTTATTATATTATCAACTAATTAGTTAGACAGCTTTGTAGATTTATAAATTCTTGGCATTCAGAACTTAGCCCAATTAGTTCAAGGTGTAAATTCTTTAAACATTATAGGTCATTAATATTATTATTGTGTTATTTTACATCAGTGATAGAGTTTATTTTGTAATGAACGAGAACACAAGTAGGAAAAACCAAATGTATTTGAATAAGAAATTACATAATATCTTATTAAAATCTGAGAACCATACAGTAAATAGGTCATTTACAAAATATCCATCAGTTGTCTGAGACTTTATTGTTTCTTCGTTTTCATACCAATTACTCTCTGTTCTCGTTCTTTACGATTTTCTCAACCTTGTGCCGCCAAGCATTCCACTTTCGGTTGGTGATACGTACTACTTATATTTGTCTACATTAGTAGCACACACCACAATTTGACATCTTGCTTTATAGTTGATATATATACAAAAATAAAACATTATTATTGCGAAATGAATCAAAAGTATATGTAAAAGGGGCTATTCAAACAGCGAACAAATTAATTCTGAAAACAACAAACGGTTTCGATTTACAGCACATACTACTTATGAGTAATATTTAGCATCAATTTTACTTTAGAAACAGTTATGTATGTTTATATAGTCTTATTAATATTCTACAGAGTTGAATTCTTGAAAAATAACAGACATGTTACTGATTATGTAGACTATGTTGAGATATTTCAGAAAACGTATTCGGAGGCCAAAGTTGATTATAAATCAATAATAAGCTGAAAGCCTATTTTTAAACTAAGGGAACATTGGACAATTTTTTCGTCTTATGTAGCTACTACAACTCATCAGTACACATTCCCTATTGGATAATAATTTTTAAGAAATTTATTCATTAACAAGGAGTTGTGACTTCATATTGTTGCTTTTCAGAGCCTCATTCGATAAGTCTCGATCGTCATATATCCATCACATATATTGAACAGAATATTAGGCATCTGTACTCAATAGCTTAGTAGATGACGGGTCGATGTTTGAAATGACGGGTACTATTTTTGAATATTTCCGTGACGATCTACATTAGTATATAGGTACACTTGGCTGACGAGTTCTAAGCAGGAAGAGAGAAGTGTTCTGGATTCCACTGTTAACTATAAACTAACAAAATTATCCTCACTTTTCGTAACAAGAATTAGGTGACTAAATCCATTGCTTCACTGTTTTCCACTCCAGCCAATATGGTTATGATATAATACACTCCCAAATAATTAGGTATTGACTACTTTGTTAATATTTCAAGTCCCACTACTGTCGACTTATGAAAACTGATTTGTATACTTGTTCGTAGTTCAGGTCTCTTTATCATTAATATCTGGCACCCATATGAATGTTTGTTATCGAAATGTATAAGTCACCAACCCTCGTATAAAATTATCGACTTAAATCACGTTAGTGAATAACGGAATTAAACAAATCAAATACGAGAATTGATTTTTGAATACGTATATTTTGTACACATATTGAACTGGATAGGCAATCAGAGGGACGAATCGAATGAACCGAAGAGAAGAGAGCGAAGCGGAATGACACACAGTGGAGAAGGCGTGTGAGCCAGTTCGATTTAATCAGGTGTTAATTGATGTTTGTTGCCCAACAAAAATAAGTTACAGGCATGTGATGAGTAAGATAAGAAATACACAAACATTCGCTGACATAAAAACAGTCAAAGTTAACAAGTGAATAATTAACAAGATCAAAATGTAGCTTGAGAAGAATGGATAAATTGGTTTGTGCAGAAGCTAGGATAAGCTATCTGGGCTTGATAATAGGACCAACCACTACAAAGTATACAATGTCTGACGTTAGACTTATGAAATAAGAATTTCAGTCATGTCATCATATTTCATAGTAATTTGACCATCCAGTCAGGACTTGTATTTTATCAATAAGTTTAAATTGTAATGTGGTTAAGATGGTGAGTGGAGATTAATGTAAAGTTCTACAATCAAATAAACAGTTGTTTAGTGTTTTCAGTGGTTGTGTAACTAAAGTCAATCCATAATGTGAAACTTCACATTCAATAGTCTTTACGATGCTTATTTCAAAAACATCACTTACACTGTGAACACTTTTGATAGTCTATGATCATTCATAGGGGAACGATAATTATTTTTAATTCCTAGTCTATACGCTATTACTCGATTTCAATGTAGAGCAATAAATAATGACTAGCTTCATTAACTGTCTATATTGAACAAGTTGAGTTAAAGAATTTATGTTGATTATTCACAGTTTAAATCATAATCTTTTACAAAAAAGGTCATTATGCCTGTTACTATTACTGATAGACTTACGTTTGGATAGGGTAATAAGAAGACGAAGATTATCAGAAGTATATGATTTGAAGACTAAACGTTCGCGCGTAAGATCGAAGGTTCTGGGCTCGAGTCCCGCGTTCGGGATAGGGGTGAGCACTGCTGAGGATGAAGCGACAGTCCAGTGCTTCCAGATTTTCCTTGGTGGTCTAGCTTAGATCAACTCATGAATTTAACCGTTAAGAGTAAAAACATTAATTATATCAAAATTAGATAAAATTATTTTATTTTGTTAAATTCACATTGGTTACATATAACCAACTGTAATGTTTTCAAAATCAATATTAAAAAAGTGTAATAGGAAAGTCACAATACTAAATCATGTAGTGTGAACAATAACAACGAACGATTGTTTATGTGTATGCGTATGTGTAAATCAAAAGTCTTGTAAAAATGATAAGTCAACAATGAATTATAGTGTGAATAGAATAAGATAATTAAAGCACCTTTGTAACAATAGTTCAATGTTTTAGAAGGGTTAAATGGGATAAAGTCATGTCAGAAGCAAATATGAGTAAATTTATGGAGATATAAGGAATATCCTGAGGCACCGGACAGCCGTTTCGTCCCGTTGTGGGACTTAGCAGTGCGCAATCACGATCCCGCCTCGAGCGATTCGAACCCAGAACCTATCAGTCTCACACCCCTGCAGGTTTTCCATGGTGGTCCAGCTTCAATTGGCTCAATTATTGAAATTACTATAACATCCACATAAACCCCTTCTGATATGGGGAATAGTTAAAGAAAGAGGGACAGGAATGTTTTAAATATGAAATAAAATAATGGCAATAACAATAGTTTGGTGCTAATGTAATGATAAGGATATGATTTACTTCTTTTGTACACACCATCCTGGCTTTGTTTTATAAATGACAAGAGCTTCTGCTATCTTAAGGAGTTAAATATGAAAAAAATTTCGGTAGATATAAAAGAAATCTGTAAATAACTTAATAATCAAAATGTAGATCAGTGGAGTGATCAGGATCGATTAAATATTCGAGAGCATAATTCCTAATTACCTTCCTCCCATCCTATTAGAAACACATTGAGGCATGTTCTCGTATGCGAGTTGAAAACAAGCGCTGTCTATGATCTATATATCTTGTTTGACAAAAGCAGGTGAACCGGTAGATGAACACAGAGGAGTGATTGAAGAATCTACAGAAATGAAATTATAGAATATTCAGATCGTGGTTAACAGTAGAATTAAGAATATGCATTCAATCTTATTTGTGACTCGTCGATTAAGTGTACTTGACAATATACTAAGACTACTATATTGCTTTTCACTTGGGTTATTATCTTCGTTAATCATCCTGCTTTAGGTAATAAAATAACGAGACAAATATTGAGTGATACGGCAAAAAATGAGTTGGCATTTAAACGTGGTATAGTTTTCTATCACTGATTGCAAATAATGATTTTTTTTCTCCTTCATAAACACACCTTCTACCTGATAAACTTTCTTCTACTGTACACGTGTAATTCTAATTTAATGGTTGAATTCATGAGCTAGACTACTATGAAAAACCTGGAAGCACTGGACGGTCGTTCTATTCTAGTGCGGGACTCCTCAGCAGTACGCATCCACGATCCCGCACGCATGATTCGAATCCAAAACATTTGGCCTTTCACACAAACGCTTAACCTCTAGACCACTGAGCCGGTATCCAACGGTATTAATGTCTAACTTCAACCATTCCACGAAATTGCCCGACCTTTCATCATTATCTTCAGTGAATAATTGTCTCACAACAGACCCGACTTCACTCCAATGGTTACATCTACTCACTAGAACTAGCTTAAATCGATTGATAAATTCAACCATTCAATTACTACAATTCCCACAAACCTTCATTCTGACAATAATTCGAATTCCTCTACTTTATTAATAGTAAAAAACAACACATTCCATCACATAGCAATAAAAACAAACAAACAAACAAACCTGGAAAATGAACTAGTTATCATGTTTGTTTTCATGTTAAATAGTTTGCTATAAAGTGATTATAATAATTATTCGTACACCTTCAATCAAGGTTTTAAGAGGAGGTCATTCAAGTATGATATTTTATGGAAAAATAGACTTTTCAGATTTATAAATGATTTAATTCATTACGATTATTATTATTATTACTATCATTATTATTACTATTATTATTACTATTACTATTACTATTATTATTATTATTATTATTATTATTATTATTGGGCAATTAGACAAATAATGTAAGAATGAACCGTTTTTTTCAATTAGAATAGAGGAATTCTAGAAGTCTACCCCTTGGAATCATATAGCAGTAAGTTATATTATTACATAATTAAGATGGGTAAAATTATTTATGCATATATACCCAGAAAATTACGAATATTATATACATATATAAATGAATATTTACTTCACTTATAACCTTTAATAAGGAAATTATTATATTTTTAATTAGATAACATAGGTTAGTACCATTATGTTGTTAATCGTTTATCGTTATTCATAAAAAGAATTATGTAAGATTAAAGTACATAAATAAATAGTTTATGGACGGTGAAAAAAAAACAACAACCAGAAATAGAGTGGAAAACTACTTGATTGTAATTCTTAATCATGAATTATTGTTTTTAGGATACTTGAAATATCACAATTGATTGATCACTGGGTGGTAATCAATGTCATGCGTGTCTAGTCCTTATTATGGCATACACGAGATCGAATCCGCCAGGGAGCAGTGTCGAGTCACCTAGACTGGTGGCACATTGCAACATGATCGATAGCATTCGATCTGCACTAATAAGGACTAGACACGCATGTCATTGATCACCACCCAGTGATCAATCGATTGTGATTACATCTCAATCCTACAGGAGGTTAGTCGCGACTCGGATAGCTCAGTGGTAATGTCTCTGACTGCGAAGCTGGGTGATACGAGATCGAATCCGCCAGGGAGCACCAGTTCCCTCAAGATTACAGGTACACCTTGCTGACGAGTGTCAAGTAGCATGAAACCCGGGTCCAGGGTTTCCAGTTGACTACCTCCAACCACCATCTATATACTTGAGATATCCTAATCTATTATTGTAATGTCTTATAAAGATCATTGTTGATTGCTTAATTACATAACAACTTGTATCCAACAGAGTGAAGAACACATGGTCCAAGATATATAGTTTACAATTGATTGATCACTGAGTGGTGATCAATATCATTTATGTCAGGTCCTTATTAGTTCAGATCGAATCCTATTGACTAATTTGTAATGTGGCCACCAGTCTAGATGACTCAACATTGCGTACACTATGTTGGGATAAAATGACTGTGAAGCTCGTTAATACAGGATCAAGTCCGTTAGGGAGTATCAGTTCCCTGAAGATTACAGATATACCTTGCTGACAAGTGCGGAGTAGCACGAAACCTAGGTCTAGAGATTCCTGTTGACTACCTCCAACCACCATCTTAAGGTGTATAGTTGACAGTGTTCATTTGATTGAATATGAACACACTATTTTGTGACGATAATCTGTAAACATTTCAATTAACCATTTGGTTAGTCTCTATGTGACTTTGTTCTCAGATGACTCAATGATATCCCTAGATTTCGGTTGCGGTTGGTATATCTCAGAATACTTATCGAGTAGAGCTATTTATTTTGGAGATTTATTTACCACTACAGTGCTATGTATCAAATTAATTCATTCTTTATATCAAATTATTAGAATGGAGACAATGTGAAAATATTCTTTTCTTATCAATACTTTAAATAGATCGTTCAGCCTGGTGAACTTTGAGTCACATTTCAAAATAGTCTTTAAAGAAAAGTGTATAAATAAATGTCAAATATATGTTATGATCAAAATGAAATAGACATCATTGTACATGTCAAATATGATTACATTACAAGTTACAGTTTAAATTTTCATATCCTACTGAATGGAACATGATTAGTGTTTTGTTACCCCGTACACCGTAAAGAAGAGTGAACGAATTTGTAATTGTCTCACTATAATGTTTTATTGAACGAATATTCAACACGGTGAGACTATAATTTATGTACGACTTTTGAGTGACGCTGAAGTGACCTTGAGAGTGTTCACCTGATAACAAGGATCAAATGAGGACTATAAGCTCTTGTCAGTCAGTCAGTCAGCTACAACATGCGACCAAGCACATATATGCATCGGTCCAAGTTGCCATACCTCATTAACAAAACAAGATGAATACAGGATTCATAAAAGTAGTTAATTCAGAGGTGGTAATATATAAAAGAAAGATTGCAATAAGGATATAGTACAGGAAGAAAGAGTTAGTTCTTAGAAAAAAAGATATGAAACCATTTTAATCTCTTAGTTTAAGGGAAGACAGAGAGTGTATACACCGACGCCATTGTGATCGATTCTGAGCCATATCACCAAGAGTCTCTAACCATTGGTTATGATAGTCAAGCAGACCCCAACCAAGTAGTCTGCATCTACCAACATGGATCGAACAAGAAATTAGTGACTTCAAGCACTGATGCCACCTTTCGGTTTGGCGGCCCATGACTTTCTTCGGTAGTGCCACTCAACGTAACACGTGGCCCAACCATCTCAGTCGATGAAGATTAACAACCACATCAACTGATTTACCATCATTCCCTAATACCCTGCGTCTAACCTCACTATTACTTACCCGGTGATCCCAGCAGACGCCAGCAATATTTCTAAGGCATCTGTGGTCAAATACTAGTAGCTTACGAGTATCTTCTACTCTTAATGGCCATGTTTCGCTGCCGTAAATTAAAACAGAACGGACTGCCGCGCAGTATACTCGTCTTTTTATTGATAGACGGATATCTCGCCTTCGCCAGAGGTGACGTAAGTTGGCAAAAGCCAAGCGAGCTTTCCGAATCCGTGCTGAGATTTCGTCAGACACCAACCCATTAGGGCTGATCAGACTTCCAAGACAAGTGAAGTTGTCAATGATCAATCACCCTTTTGCAGGATATATATATATATATTCCCGTTGACGCGAATTCATAAAGAGATTTGATATGTGCGTTATTATGATTCATAACTAAATCAATAAATGACATTCATTTTAATCCTCACCACTTATACCCCTTCTGATCTTCATGCAACCTGTCTTTGTTTGATTATCAATCATAAAACTGTAACCTCTTTATGACTATGACTGTTTCATATTGATTTACCGTTGTAGCATCCATGGTTACTGTCCGATATGTCGACCTTTTATGGTGAGAAGGTAGCGTCGATGCTGATGATTCCTAACTGAGGGAAACACCTTACCTTATTTGAGTAAAGTTGGTAGTACGAAGTCGCATACATACCTTAGTTTTGCTGATGTTAGTCTTACCGCTCTCTAACTGAGCTGCTTGGTATAATATAATCTAAAGGAACAAACCTTCCTCTCAATATGGTTCGACTGGTTTATCATGATAAACGGGCCCGTCCATCACGTCAAGATAGCAGCTACTATCAGGACCTATCTACCTACTTCAGATTGAGTAACTGGACAGTATTATTATGTTATTTCCACTAGTAGATCTATGATGAAGTTAAACAAAAATGGAGAAAGGTTATGAATTAGATTTAGGGTTTTCATCATGAACTGGCATCAGCTATAATGCTAAAACTCTATTTAGTCAAATGAATGAATGAATTTCATGCCAAATCCAAGATTTATTATCTTATACCTGATTGGTTCGTCCATAAATTAAAGTCTCGTCATTTTCCAATCTTTTTTTCATCCTATACTGTTTACTTTCCTAAAAAATGTCTATCTAATCAATTCTCATTTACATAAAATGTAAACTTTTATGAATCATTTTCATTTTTATCATAAGTATAAATATAATATTAATCACCTGCTCACTAGTGACTGACTTCAGGAGATACTCCTGGAGTTCTAGTGAGAAGTCGTTACCAGTGGAGTTCAACCACGTCTGTTGTGAGATAGGGAATCGCTGAAGACAATGGTGTACGGTGGTGCAACTTCGTGGATTGGTTGAAGCTAGACATTAACACCGTTGGATGCTGGCTTATTGATCTAGTGGTTAAGTACTCGCGCGCGAAACCAGTATGTCTTGAGTTCGAATCTCGCAGGGGACGAGGTCGTGGATGCGTACCGCTGACGAGTCCCACAATAGAACGAAACGGCCGTCCAGTGCTTCCAGGTTTTCCATGGTGGTCTAGCTTCAATTGACTCATAATTTCAACCAGTGAAATTTTAAGTTATTTTTCTTAATGAAAAGGTTAATCTCACTGTTGGTTGTTTTGTGTTTTTCATAATAATCACCTAACCAAATCTGCACGTACATGTAGTAACATGAATTAATTATAATGTCAATCATAAATTATTAACAAGAATGAACACATACATTTGGGACAGTCAACTAGTGATCATTATAGATCAACTATAAAGTTACATGAGATAAGAGAAAGAGAGAAAGAGAGAGAGAAAGGGGGGGGGACATTGTGAAACACTAAAATTAACACAAAAACTTACTGGCTCATGTCCAAACATAAATTATTGATTACAAATGACCTGACAATTGTATCCTGACCTAAAATTTCACATATTTATTCTTTCTCAATGTACACTATTGTGTTAACTTATAAAAAAATCATATATCTTGGTTTGATACCAAAGAAGTAGGAAAAAATCTTATATTAAAGTAACTAGTTTACGATAATATAATTATGTAAACTAATATCCCTACTTATATCTCTTTTTCAATATTATTAGCACAGGTATTACCCTTATTCATTTCAAAAGTTTACAAAACATACAGGTCATCTTATCGAAATTGGAAAGCAGTCATATTAAATTATGTAAAACAAATATCAATTGAACAGTCATGAAAAGTTTTGAGGTAGGTGATTAGTTTTTAGTGGCCCGTTGATCCGACTCCATTTAGATTGTACGAATAATTGTATGGATGTTTGTTATCGCTTTTTCTCGTATATCATCGTCGACTTAAATCGCATTATCCAATAACGGAATTAAATAAATCGAATAACGAGAATTGATTTGTGAATACATATATTTTGTATATGAAGTGAATGAAACAGAGCCAAGCAAAACGACGCACAGGGAGGATGGCTGGGAAGCCAACTCCATTTTAGTCAAGCGTTACTCAATATTTATAGTCAGACAAAATAAAGCTACAGACATGTGATTAATAGGATAAGGAGGGCACTCACATATACGCTCATATAAAAACAGTCTAGATTGATAAGCGAATAAATAACAAGGTCAAAGTATGGCTCGAGTAGAATGAATAAAATGGGATGTCCGGAAGCTCGAATAAGCTATATGGGCTTGGCATAATAACTGATGTGGTGTGTGCTATTTATATTGACATAAGTAGTATATGATGTTAGTCGTGAACAGAAGGTCTGGAAGCAGAGAGACAAGAGGATCGAACAGTAAAGAATGGAAACAGGATGCAATTTGTATGAAAATGCAAGAACAATGAAGTCTGAGTCATTTTGAGACAATCGATGGACATTTTGCAAATTAAGCATTTACTTTATGATTGTTAGATTTTATTAACAAGTCCTGTAACTTCTTGTTAAATACATTCGATTGTCCTTACTGGTGTTCTTGTTCACTACACTGATAAAGACTGTGATAGAAAAAAAACGTCTTGACAACAATTATCAGTCTGTTAAACAGTCGTCTGAGTATACAGATTAAAATAAGATATGATTTGTTAAAGAAAAAAGACACTACAATAGAAATTAAAACTGACTGGTAGCATTTAAGATATATCATTATTATTGTGTTGTCTACTACTGATGTCGATAGATATGAGTAGTATGTGTCATCAATAAAAAGTAAAATGCCTGGCAGCAGAAGGTTAGGAAGATCGAAGAAAAGAGAATGATTGGTGTGAAAACAAAAGAACAATGAAACCTGAGACAATTGATTTACATTTAACAAATGAAGTATTTACTGTATGGTTCTCAGATTTTACTAAGGTATTCTGTAATTTTGTGCTAAAATACATTTGATTATCCTCACTTGTGTGGGAACGAAATTAATGAAGGGTCTTTCTAAACTCCCTTACGATGAGCGTTTAAAACGCCTAAACCTTTTCCCTTGTCGTATCGTAGGACGCGAGGCGACCTTATACTGTCATTTCGTATCTTTAATTATGATTTGGGTGTTAATATGTCTTATCTTTTTGCTCCCTCGAGCAATAATAATCTCCTAGGTCATAGCAAGAAGGTACATAAACCGCGATCTAACAAACTTAAAGTGGGGTCCCGTTTTTCTCATCGAGTAGTCAATGATTGGAACGCCTTACCCGAACAAGTGGTATCAGCCCCATCAGTGAATATTTTCAAGGAGAAACTGGACCTTCACTGTCAGGATTATCACAGGTTCACCAACCTACTATCCTTATTACTGAAAACTGAAGACTTATGTTCTCGTTTACTGCATTATTATTATCATCATAATAGTAATGATAAGAATGGTAGAAATAAATAATTCTGCATTTTATTCTTCTTTGGAGGTTATTTTTTTGATTAGCTAAACTGATTAATGAGATTTGTTCAACTGAATAAATAATCGGAGACTTTACAAATTACTCATTTGAAATGAAGTTGTCTGAACTGGGATCGTCGTTGAATTACTCATAAACGAATAATTTAAAACACGAAAAATCTCTGAATGTTGTAGACTTTGTGATACTTCATGAAGTAATTTTGAATTCTTTGAATAAAAATGACTTTGTTTATGTTTGAATACATAACTTGAGAACTACTCACAACTTACATGAAACTATAATACAGCACTTAAATAATAATAATAACCAATTTATTTTTACCTTCAAATAGTTAAACAAAGTTGTTTTCTTGTTAGCTGACACAATATGATGTAATATAAATTATCTCTAACTTGTCGTTTTAAAACATCTAAACAAGTTTATTTCCATTATCCATTCAAGTATTCGTAGAGTCTATTTCAACTTTATTGGGCATATAATTTGTGAACATTCAGAATAAATTGCAATTATAAGCCAATCATATATATATATTTTCTTCTTTAGAATTAGTTATAATCATAATCTCTTTTTATAGCCAAATAATTTTGATGTATGAATTATGTGATAAGAATATATATATATATATATATATATATATTGCTTACGCCTGTTACTCCTCGTGGAGGAGCATCAGCCACTCACCAGCACTTCCCACCCAACCCTGTCCTAGACAATCATTTTAGGGCTCTTCACAGGTGCTATTCATCCTTTTCATATCTGCTTCCAATTCTCGACGAAGTGTGTTCTTTGGTCTGCCTCTTTTCCGTTTCCCTTCAGGATTACAAGTTAACGCTTGTCTCGTGATGCAGTTTGGTGATTTCCGTAATGCATGTCCTATCCATTTCACTCGTCTTTTCCCAATTTCTTCTTCATCTAGAAGCTGGTTTGTTTTCTTCCACAATAGGTTGTTGTTGATGGTGTCCGACCAGCGGATGTTGAGCATCTTGAGTAGACAATTGTTTATAAATATTTGTACTTTTTTGATTATGGTTATGGTAGTTCTCAAAGTTTTAGCTCCGTACAATAGGACTGTCTTGACGTTCGTATTGAAGATTGTAACCTTGATAATGATTGGCAGTTGTTTTGAGTTCCATATATTCTTCAATTATAGGAATTCTGTTCTTGTTTTACCAATCCTCGCCTTAACGTCTGCATATATATATACTAATTATCATTGGTAATACTACTTAAGTTTCTAGGTTATTACATTGAAGCGAATAGTACTGGGTTCGAATCACGGAGTGAATATCCACTCAGATGCATGTACATCTAGTTGATGAGTCCCAAATCGGACGAAACGCGCATCCTATATTCCACTGCTTATTCATTTATTTGAACACATAAATATTGGCACAAGAGTGCGCCAAATATATATGAGAGAACGAAAAGCGAACGTCCGGAGCTTTAATCTGATCCCAAACCAAATCAGTGGTGCACACGGGCTCCACTATCCTGCGGGAACAAATGGCGTATGAACCAATCGTTGGTCACCGGCTACTATGGGACTGAATCTCCTTACGTTGCTCCCCTGCCTTGTGGGTTAGACCTTTAGGTCAAAGGCTCGGGGTGTGGCCCCCTAAGATAACCATCTGCTTCGGTCTGGGCACTCGAGCAGTATCACAACCCACACACAAATGATGAACTGTCTATATTCCACTGCTAGCCTTTATCTATCATTGCTTAAATATTCAATAGATTGTCTAAACACTAAATAGGCACATGTATAAATTGGTGATTTTAAACAAATAAATAAATATATACCGAACAGTTATTGTTGTACAGAGGTGAACATTATTATTAAACATTGAATAAACAGTTTTCGTTTTCTCTTAAACTAAACATTGTTGCGTTTGTTTTTATTTGTTGTTTATTTTTTCATTGACTAGTAGTATACTTGTGTATTTCTGTTTGTTCTTTTTTTCCTACTCGCACTGGACAAGCATATGAAAAAATGAACTGTAGACCAATGTGATTGTGTAACACATATAACAGTAATAATAATAATAATAATAATAATAAGGGTAGTAACAATAATAAGTACAATAGAACAT
Source organism: Schistosoma haematobium (assembly GCF_000699445.3). NCBI lineage: Eukaryota > Metazoa > Platyhelminthes > Trematoda > Strigeidida > Schistosomatidae > Schistosoma > Schistosoma haematobium. Next base: position 34,661,733 of record NC_067199.1, on the reverse strand, counting down.
TACTATTGTAAGCTAATAGTAACATAATGTAACATTCGTTCATATAGTGTACAGTAATTATGTAAACAAAAAATGAATCTAGTTTGTAACATATAACATAAATGGGAAATGTTAACACTTATTTATAATTATGATTAAATGATTAATAATGATCTTAATTGTTATTAGTTATATAATAAGATTATCTCTAGAGAATATTAGTTCCTGTATACTAAATAGGTATATTTTTGTTCTAGAAAAAAAGTACCTTCTAAACACTCTGTTGTATATTATATAACATTTAAAGTAGAAAAAGTAAAGTATAAACCATTCAGCGTTCTCTGTTGAATGATTATCTGTATTAAAAAGTAGATATTTTATATGGAATTTGTACTCGATATTGATATAATAACAGTTAATGTCTGAACTCTCAAATGATTCAAAGAATCAAGATCATGAAGTCAAGATTTCTGTCAATATTAATCTCTGTGAATTAACACAGATTCAGTGGGTACTATTAGTTCAATTAAGTGAATAGTTGATTGTGACTAGCAACAGTTTTGGTGGATTTACTGAGGTTAAACATTAACACAAAATGGGTTTCAGCTTAGTGATTTAGAGGTTAAGCGTTCATGTGTGAGACTGAAGGTAACGGCTTCAATTCCAGTGAGTGAGATTATGGACACACACTACTGATGAATCTCATCCTAAGGTGAAACGGTTATTCAGTGCTTCCAGGTTTGCAATGACGGTCTAACATTGGTCGGTACATGACTTCAATTTAACATTCTTCACGACCCCATACTGTAAATTGTGATGTACTCACTATCCACTAACTTCGACAGAGAATTCTCGGAGTTCTAGTGAAAAGCCGTGACCGATGGACTCCAAATGTGTCGAGTATGAGGCGATCGCACACCGAAAACATTGGAAAACGGTCTTACATCGTGGATTGGTTAACGTTAGACAATTACACTGCCGTACACTGGCTCAGTGGTCTAGAGGTTGAACGTTTGCACGCAAGACGAAGGTCCTGGCTTCGATTCCCGTGTACAGAGTGATGGATGCGCACCACTGAGGAGTCTCATCCTTAAACGAAACGGTCGTTCAGTGCTTCTAGGTTTTCAGTTGTGTTCTAGCATTGAGCCATTCATCATTTCAATAAAATTCAACAATCTTCACAACTTCATACTGAAAACTGTTCTAATCTAAATAATCTCACTTCACAAATCTTAGGATGCATCTGTATCGAATAAGTATGAGAACACTCAAATGTACAAAAGTGATAAAGAATAACTGAAGTGAGGCTTACTAATGATACCTCTTAATTGCTTAACAAAAGATACTCTTAAAAAGCTCATTAATGAAGGTGTGGAAAAAAACTACTGAAAGCGGAATTCGAAAACGTTTACAAATACAACTGGTATTTAATATTTTTTTAACCACAGAAATAAATGTGTACCATATATCACCTATGAAGAAAATATTTCCATTGACGCCGAACTTTAAAAGTGCGTTCTTCTTACATTTCATTTATCTTATCATTCTCTTTTAGATTACTACAACTTCAATCCTACAATGAGGAAAAATGCTAAAAATGCGTAAAAAGTTTGTAATAACGTGTTGTGTGTTAACACGTTTATTTAAAAAAACCTTCTATGTTTATAATATAAAATCTATTCAGTATGATAAATATCAGCTTTACAATGGTAACAAAACATTTGATAAGGTTGTAGATCACCACCGTAGATGATCTATGTCAAATAATTGGGAGCCTTCTCGAGTAAAACGGGAACGGTATGACCAACACCTAACTTCGAAGTCAAACCTTGTGATCAGCACCTATCGTGGATTATTCCCTCGTCGTATCAAGGTACTACGGCAACATTGAAAACCGTATAACTCAAAGAATGTCATTACAGAAATGAATTAGTAAAATTAGGTACAAGAGAGAAGGTGCGACCACCATCGCATGGCGTGCTATTAATTCATGCGCGTTGGTTATCCTTGATGTGGACCGATGGACGATTCGACATTCAGTGATCTAACTATCGGATGATTTGGCTAGGGCTCAGTGACATTTCACCAACCTTACAAAGTGTTTGAAGTATATTTCAACTGAAATTTTAAATAATAAAGCTACTTTACTATTCGCTTGAAATATTTCTGGATGAATCGGCCTCATTGAATGTATTTGATAGATAAAAGGCTTGTAAATAATTTTTATCATGATTTACTTAGCGATTTTTTGGTTAGTGTAGCTTTAGTGAGTTATTGTTCTACGGAATGGGGGCGCTAACCCCATGAAAATCTCCCATAAATTTCGTCTGTATTACCAAGTTATAGTATTTCTGTACATCTATTTTACACTGAATAACTGGACTGTAACTTTGATAACATTCATTGTACTTTGTTTGGTTCTACACAAAGTAAAATGATTTACATAAGTATTAAGTCTTGAATGAGAAAAAGTAAACAATTTATTGACACGATTATTTCTCGACTTATTTACAAAGTTATATTCCATAAAAACGTAGATACCATTCATACACTCTAGCAGTATACAACTAGAGATCATATTGAATAATTAATTAAATAATCTGTAAAAATTTATTTATTCTCGTCGAGACTATAGTTAGTGGACGAACCAATCAGATTTAGGATAACAGGTCTCAGATTTTGGCGCGAAATTCATTCATTCATTTGTCTAAATAGCGTCTTTACATTTTAGCTGATGTCAGTTCGTGATGAAAACTCTCCTACAGTAGGTTGTTGCTGATGGTATCCGACCAATGGATGTTGACTATCTTGTGTAGATAATTGTTTATAAATATTTGTACTTTTTTGTTTATGGTTGTAGTAGTTGTTGAAGTTTCAACTTTGTACAGTAGAACTGTCTTGACGTTCGTATTGAAGATTGTAACTTTGATATTGATTGATAGTTGTTTTGAGTTCCATATATTCTTTAATTATAGGAATGCAGTTGTCGTTTTACCAATCCTCGCTTTTATGTTTGCATCAGATCCTTCTTTTTAATCAATGATGCTTCCTAGGTACATGAGATACTGTAATTGATAAATATAGAGATAACTTAAAAATAGCAAGTCATATAATAGTACCCAGTATGTCAAATGAAAGCTTATAATAAGGGAAATATAAACATATACAATCTTGTTACTTAATAGTGATACAATAAGAATATATATAAACAGTCCATAAATAGATCCTACCAGTTCCCATTCACTTATACTTCATTCGGATATAACAATACATATAATGTGTTTTCTAGTTAATGTCGTCAATAAATTACTGCAAAAATACAAGTAGTAATGATATAATTGTACCATGACTTTTTTTGATTTTCTGGTACATTTAAATAAAAGTAAATCATAACTGATTATAAGGGAAAATCTTTATTTATTTATATGAACAAATTAATTACTATTACTTTTTACAGAAATGTAAATAAATTACATTACTAATAAAAGTTTCCCCTTTTGGTACTTCTTCACAATAAATCAATATTGAAAAGCATTAAAATCACATTGATTTCTCTCTATCTCTCTTGTTTTATCTCATTATAAATCTCTATTTTTCATGTTATTTTCCTTCTTCCCCCCCTCCTGGAAAAATAAGGTTCTTATATTCATTCATTGACGACAATAATAATAATTAAATGGAAGACAGCCTATAAAAGACAAATAAGCAAACAAACAAACAACTATTTCATCTGTTGTAAACAAGACTTCATTTTGTCTCATGAATAAACATTAACTAAATAGATATATACCAATTTATATGTATGCGAATTGTACTCGTCTATCTAACAGGTTCATTAATATAGTCTAAGCAAATATTTTGAAATGTTGTTTATATAATCAACTTTTTTTGTTTTCAATCTGTTTCCCATTAGGGATACTGAAAAAAAACTAGGAAAGAAAATAATGATACAAATCAATAGATTAGGATAAATAATCTACAACTATAATGATGATGATGATGAAAATGTAGAGTTTGGTAGGAAAAAATGTGAGTGAAATGTATAGATTAAAGAAAAATATGACATTTCTTAATTATCAGAATGGGTTTTGTAGAGATTTGAAGAAATTTCACTGGTTGAAATCATGAGTCAATTGAAGCTACACCACCATGGAAAATCTGGAAACACTGGATGGCTGTTTTGCTCTAGTACAGGACTCAGCAGTGAGCCCCACGAGATTCGAATCCAGGACCTGTCAGTGCACGAGCACTCAGTCTCTAGACCAATTAGCCGGCATACAACGGTGTTAATGTCTAACTTCAACCAACCCGGCTCAGTGGTCTAGTTGGTTAAGCGCCTGGCGCGAGACTGATAGGTCCTGGGTTCGAATCTCGTGGGGGTGGGGTTGCAGATGTTCACTACTGAGGAGTCCCATACTAGGATGAAACGGCCGTCCAGTGCTTCCGGGTTTTCTATGGTGGTCTAGCTTTAATTGACTCATAATTTCAACCAGTAAAATTTCTTAATTAGTTTGCACCATGTAATTAATTATAAAAAAATAAGACATCTATAGTATTTATGGTGATTTATAAGCCAATCCGGGTTTATTCTTATTTAAATAGAAATGTATACTTATAGAATATGCTTACGTAAAAAAGTTCCCATTGTTAATTATGAAGATCTTATTTGGATCTATCAAACTATATTTTTATGCATTAGATGTTTCTATTTATACAAAAGTTCAAGTAGCTAATTTTCAACCTACTTTTAAGTAAATTCACTTGATATTGTTTTGCTTGAATCTTCCCATCGAGTTTTAAAACTGCAATTGATCAGTCTGTTATTGGCAATATGTTCATACTATGCGTATTGCCTTGATATTACTTTAATTCAAAAGCTTTATAAGCAAAGATGAATAGTGGCTAGCAGTGCAATCCAAGACGCGCGCTTTAGGTTTCCTCTGAGACTTGAACCCAGTACTATTCGCTTCAAACGCCATCGCGTTATCTACTCAGTTACTGAGTCCTGATAGCCACTTATTAGTAGCACTTATAAGCTACTTATAAGTAGTTGAGTAAAAATGTGTTTAAAAACAATGTTAAAAACTAGATCAAATGTATTCATTCAATGGTATACTTAATTATATTATTCTAAATTGTATACCTAATTATATGACAAACATGAGTAGAATATAATTTGATAAACTCAAGTATTAGCTCATGTATAAGTAATTTCATTCTGATTAGTACAATCAGGCATAAAATGTGAAGTGAAAAACATTCACAATCTAAGTCGAATACTAATACAAGAGCTAACTTTTGTAATCTACTTATTATTAGTTAAGTAAAAAACTTTTTCTCTAATTTTACTCCTTTAAGTACAAGGGTATATATCATAAAACCCAAAAATATGCACAAACATTTAAACATCGTCATAAACCATGGAGTTCCTAAGTTACATAATTTTTAGTCGAGAATTCAGAAAATCTTGCCATTCAGAACCAATGAAACTAATCCCTAACGGCTAGGGACAGGTATCTACCTCAGTACAATGGAAGATGGCCGCACAATTTGGCGGATTGATTGAGGTTAGACATCAATACCATTGGATGCCGACTCAGTGGTCTAGAGGTTAAGCACTTGCGCGTGAGACCGAAGGTGCTTGGTTCGAAATCTGCACTGGGGATCTTGGATGTGCACTCCTAAGGAGTCGCACAATAGAACGAAACGGTCGTCCAGAGCTTCCATGTTTTCAATGGTGGTCTAACATCAATGGCTTCATGATCTCAATCAAAAACTTAATAATCTCCACAACTCCATGTTGATAATCTGTAATCAATATGCACATTGACACAGACACTGTTTACTTATCTATGTGAAAAATATCAACTCATCATATGACGAGAGGTTGTCCGAACAAGACAGTCAACAGAAATACAAAGGTAAATTATTCTGAGAAAATTTACGAAAAGAACCATTCACAGGTAAATTCATCAGAACAGTCTAATTTAACAATTGTGAAATAACTAAATAGCCATTTTCGACATGAAGCGGGCTCTGATGACGAAGCCTGGAATGATGATGGATGCTTTAGGTTCAAATCATTCAATTTTTTTTAAAAACAACGAAACCGAAAATGTTCATCCAAAATACAAATTTTCCTCGTCATTTCAATTTTCAAACTTCGTATCCGTGAAATCAGTATTAGAAAGTAATAAAATGAAAAACTGTATTAGTGAGTTTTTGGAGATACTAATCAGACAGTATTTTGTTTATAGGAGACAAGCTAATAAAGAGCTTTTTGGGTGATGTTGAGTTCTCTGAAGTAGATGGTTTAACTGAGGAGCTTGAATAGCAGATATTGATAACATTACAAACGTGTACTTCATATAAGAGTCTTAAATCAAATTGCATTTGATGTCCTTATTTGTCTCTGGCCGGCCTCGTAATTTTCACTGTCATTGTTTGTCCTAACATTGAGACTAATCGCCTTGTTTCGTTGAACCATGATCAGATTATTTACTAACAGTTTCTGAATGAATTGAATCCATTGTTTTAATCATTAAAATATATACAATTAATCAATTAATAATTCCTAACACTGTTCCATGGTTTTTTATTAAGTAATTCAATGAGTTGACATATTCCACAAAGGCATAGGTGAGCAGTGCTGTGCAGTATCCATATAAAGATGAAACAACTACCCAATGCCGTTCGATATTTATTATTGCTACAGAGGATATCAGCTACCGGAAAAAGACACCAAGATATACTATTTATTGTTAGGAACAAGATGGAACACAACTTATGTGTATTAGCTGTCATATCAAACCGACTTTAGTGTAATCACTACCAATCATAAACCATTTATTTAATCTTTACGATACATCAGACTATCGAAACCAAGTCAACTGTCATACCCAGTTTTCATTTGTACATAAAATCAGTTTTTGTGTTAGATAGTTTGATGTAGTCGTTGAGATGTCCTGGACATAGGTTCCTTATTAAATGTCACTTATGAACGGAAAATAATGGCAATCTTGAGAGAACTGGTGCTTCATGTATGCTTCAAACTATAATCAGTCAATCATACAGTCTGGGTAGTTACTACTGAGCTGCTTGGTGCATGACTGATTTGTAGAATTGTGATTTCTACACTTATTGATCATTTCATAGAAACTAATATCATGTTTTTTGTAAGCAATGATGGATAGTGGTTAGCAGTGGAATCCAGGACGCGCGTTTCGTCCTATTTGGGACTCGTCAGCTGAATATACCTGCATCTCAGAGTTGATGTTCATGCTATTATAAACATTCATGGTCTGGATATGATATTTAAAATAATATAAAGCAAATGTTGGTTTTGAAATATTTTTCGAAAATGTCCTGAATATCGACAAATCAATGAATGTTTCCATGTCCTATTGATATATAATTTGATGTTATAAAATGTATGTTCACATTTCAAAATCAATATCCTTTCGTATTGAATTGTTATATTATAGTGAACGAGAACACCGATGAGTACAAAATCTGAAAACATACAATAAATACTTCATTTGAAAACGTCAACCAATCGTCTCAGACATGACTGTCCCTTCGTTTCCACACTAATCATTCTCTTTTCTTCGACCTTCTTAACTTTCTGCCGCCAGATATCTCACTTTCGATTGATGATACATACTACTTGTATCTATTGATATCAGTAGCACACATTACAATATCGAGAATGATTCGTAACTTAAATATATTTATCTATGTACTAAGTTAATATCGACTGTGTTTAAGAAAAAAAATATAATCTCTTTGAATCAGTTAAATAGGAAATTATTAAATATATAATAATATATGTGAATAGTGTCAAGATATATATGCGTTATTTTCCGTAACAATATGGAATTAGATGAAGGTCAATACGAATGATATTAAATCAACAAATCTATATCAATAATAGATGAGTTTTGTGGATATTATAGTAATTTCAATGGTTAAGATCATGAGTCAGTTAAAGTAGACCACCATGGAAAACCTGGAAATACTGAATGGCCGTTTCGTCCCATTGTGGGATTCCTCAGCAGTGCGCATCCAAGACCTCGCCCCCTGCGAGATTCGAACCCAGGACCTATTGGTTCCCCGCGCGAACACTTACGATCTAGACCACTGAGCCGGCAATTAACGGTCTTAATGTCTAACTTCAACTAATCCATGAAATTGAGCGATACATCAACCATTGTCTTCAGTGAGTTACTATCTCACGACAGACCTGGTTGAACTCCGCTGGTCACTACTTCTCACTAGAACTCTAGGATACACCTCTTGAAGCCAGTCACTAGTGAGCATACGTTGATTAATATCAGATGGGTTTTGTGGATATTATAGTAATTTCAATGGTTAAGATCATGAGTCAATTGAAGCTAGACCACCATTGGAAAACTTGGAAGCACTGGACGGCCGTTTCGTCTTATTGTGGGACTCCTCAGTAGTGCAAATCCATAGCAGTGTAATGATCAGTATAACCCTTAGAAACCTATAAAATTATAGAGTTCACTAGAAATAGATTGAATATTCTGTTATATTTTCATGTTTAAATTATGTATTTGTTGTTCGCTCATAGGTGACATAGATCCATTATAAACCTATAAGAACTATATTCCAATAAACAGCATTCATTAATTCATAGAAAAGACAAAGGTAGATTATTTACAAATATTTGCTGTTGAAAAACAAATAGTGAAAATTAGTCAAATACCTTAAAAAAGAGGATCTACATCTTAGTTAATGTAACCGTTATTATGCAATTTAAAGACGCCTACGTCATAAATGGTCATCACATCGGAAGCTTTTGAAAAACCAGAAAGAATAAAATACCAAACTTACTGAAACTTAAAACTTCATCACAAATTCATACAAGATCAAACATTAGACTTATAAATTTAGTGATGAGTAAAACAGTAAACCACTGAGTTTGAGTTTATTATCTCATTCTATTAGTCTACTATATAAGATGATCATTATTTTTGATTATTGGGGAGTTTCTTTTTCTCTTTAACAATCTGATAGAATCCAATACTCATGGTTTTACAATGAACATTTCAAAAATCAATGTTGAAATCAATAAGTTACGAGTAGTCAACAATTGTTTTTACTATAAAATGTTGCATAACAAGAATAGTATTGATTTATAGATGATTTTCATGAAACAATTAACATCAGACAGGAAATCATTAAAAAGAAATTTATCAATAAAATAACATTCACAGATTGAAATCATGAGTTAATTGAAGCTAAACCACCATGGAAAACCTGTAAGCACTGGACAGCCGTTTCGTCCTAGTATGGGTGAGTTCAACCAGGTCTGTTGTGAGATATCAGCTCACTGAAGACAATGGTGTACGGTGGCGCAACTTCGTGGATTGGTTGAAGTTATATATTAACACCAGTGAATGCCGGCTCAGTGGTCTACTTCGTTAAGCCCCAGGCGCCAAACTGATAGATCCTGGGTTTGAATCATGTGGGATCGTGGATGAGCACTACTGAGGAGTCCCATACTAGGACGAAACGGCCTTAGAGTCCTTCCAGGTTTTCCATGGTGGTCTAGCTTCAACTGACTCATGATTTCAATCTGTGAAATTTCTAAAATCTCTACAAACCCCTTCTGATAATAAAATAACCGTAGTTTTATAAAAATGATCCATAATTTAAGAATGATGCTGAAATTGTCTGAAAGCCCGGAAATCAATAATTTTATTCACCCATTTTTTTAAAATAAACCAACATTAAAGTGGAAACTTTTTTGTAGCTTTTTTAATAACTAGGTCACTAAAATGTTGAAGACTTTACTGCTTGTTTGGAAGCTTATTTAGACGTAGTTTTCATTAATGATATGGGAACATATATGACCCGTCAACATACTCCATTGTCTAGTTCTGATCATTGTATAATTCGTCTTTTACCTAAAGTATATGACGAGCTTAGGACGAGTACACTCTCACATCAGACAAAGTTAAATGCAGAAATTATTCAGAAGAAAATATCCAAAATTGGGATTATTTACAGGTGACTAATTAGAAAACACTGTTGTTATCACTTGTTATATTAAATTCTGTTTTAATATTTGGTGTCCCACTGAAACCATTTTTGTAAACTTTGATAGACTCACATCTCCACAACTAAAACGATTACAGAGGGCGAAAGAAGGAATGTACAAGGAGAAAAGCTCCAGTAAAGTTCGAATGTTAGATAGTCTAATAAACCTAGAGATTAGACGTCTCAACTCAATATTTACTCAGAAACTCCTATCTTGTAAAAACTCTTCAAATATGTGGAAGCTGTTTTAAGAACTTACAGGTGAGAGACACATTAGGATCTGTAACCAGCTGAATGTTTGTGACTCAAATAAGTGTTCTGCACGTCAGTCATCTAATGTCATGCTTCCTTTATACACAGGTTTGAAGAATATTTGTGTTCCGATTTTCACTGAAACTGATGTTCGAAAATGTTTCCAGTCGCTTAACTCGTCCCGCTGTCTTGAACCTGATCAAATTCTAAACCTTTTTTCAAGGATAGTGCTGACGTTCGGTGTTTTCCATTCACGAGCATCTTTAACAGATCCTTCTCAACTAATATCATACCAAAAATATGGAGAAAGATAAAAATAATCCCAATACACAGGAAAGTAAGAATGTGAAATTTAGACACATCGCAATAAGTTCACCTTTTCTTGAAACAATGGAAAAATTATTAGTACTCCCACTTCTACCTGCATCAAAAGAACGCATAGATACGTACCAGTTTACTTACAAATGTACTTTGAAAGGGTGTTTCACGTTACGAAATTTGATCAACTGAAATATTTTATTGAAACTATAAATCAATCAATGTTAGACCATTGAAAACCTGGAAGTAATGGACGATCATTTCGTCCTAGAACGCGACTCCTCAGCATTGACTAACGACGATCCCACACGGATGAATTGAACTCAGGACCCATGGTGTCACACGCGAATGCTTAATTTCCAGACCACTGATCCGGGATTCGAAGTGTTAATGTCTAGTTTCAATCAAGCGGAACAACTGTTCATACCATCCAAGTTTTCAGTGGTGATCTAACTTAAATCGGTACACGATTCGCTAAAACTCAATAATCTCTATAACCCTTACTGACGTTCATAATTTGCTCATCAGTGAGTAGGATCGAGAGAAAATTTCCCGAATTTTAGTGTGAAATCGTGACCAGTGACGTTCAACCAGCTGCCTAGTGAAGATGGTGGAAGAATGTTGTGCAACGCTGTGAACTGATTGAAGTTAGACATTTTCACTTTCGAATGGAGTCTCAGTGGTCTGGAGGTTAAGCGTACGCGTGCGACACTAAAGGTTCGGAGTGCGGTTACTCCTTGTGGGATAGTGGATGGGCACTGCTGAGAAGACTCATTCTAGGATGAAATGGTTGACCAATGTTTCCAGGTCCTCAATGGTGGTCTAACAAAGATCGATTCATGATCTCAATGAAATTCAGCTATCTCCACGAACCTACACTGATTAAATCTTTTATTCGGGTATGTTTAAAATCGATGAGGTCCTTTTTTCTTACCGAAGTACGTCTACCTTCCATTATCCCTTTGTTTTCATAATCAAGCTAACTCTATTTAAATCCTCGATACAAAAGGCGACGTGAATGTTGATCTTATAAGGAGAAAAAATGGTTCAATAACGTAAAATTAACACATAAAGATAATTTATCTAGGATAATCAAAATTATTTCACACCATGTCTATTTGGTGAAAAATAAATCTAGGTTGTGACCTGAGTTATGCAACAAAAACTCCGGAATTCGGAGGGACTATAAAGGATGAACTAAGAACTTCACTCAACTGATTTTTCCGATAATAAATACGTGGTAAATCACTCAATCAGCGTATCACATCACTAACAATCACAAAATGTTTGACAATGACGAGTAGGACACTGTATGTGTAGTTACAATTCAAAGATGATATACTTAATAAGATACCATTTCACAAATGTTATTGTTCAGAATGATACTGAAATCTTCACAATTCAATCATGAAGCTCATTAAAGCAGATCGCAAATCAATAACTCTTATCTATTAATACCTAATTAAATCGTCTTTTTGATGTACAGTTTTCATTATTTTCGAAAGACTTGATACTGATAGCAAGAATGAAGGTTAAATTAGACAGAGAATGTACACTTCATCTATATTCATGGATAAGATTTCTAATCGGAAACTAACTACATCGTCCGTTGCTCTCAATGAGTCAGAAGTTTGGAATCAAAAACAGTATTTCTTAATATCTAACCAAGGATCTCCTTCCAGGGAAGTAATTATTTCATGTGAATCATGAGACTGATGTCTCTCAATCATTCACTATAATCTATAGAATTTCTTTGAACGTTTTTTAAATCCTGAATGCAATAAAAGTAAGAAAGAACCATTGTAGTACCTAAAAGTGTTAAATATTACTTTCATTGATATTTGGGATTAAGTCGATGTTGCAATCTCACAACGCCACATGAACTTTATATCTAGTTAGAAGCATATAACCATTCGATCACTATATTGTAATCAATTCCTTATTCCAATTATTTTTTTCAAATACTTGACTGTATTGGTTTAGTTTTCTCTTAGTTATTTTACACTCTTTAACACTTTCTAAACAAAAACAAAAAAATAGAAACTAATGTAAAACAGTTTTTCACAATCAAGCATCCCCCACCCACAACCCCCAACCCCCAAATAAATTATGTAATCTATTAATGATATATTGGGAAATTCTCTACCATGTTTGATAATAATCATTCCTGATTTATTTTGTTTAAATGTTACTAACAGAGAGTTGAGATAAACATACTTGATGTACTATTCGTACTGATATTTAATAAATGTTTGTTTGTTTGAATTATTGAACTAACAGAGAAATTTATTGAAAAGGTTGAATATTTGAAAACTTTTTGTGTGGTATACAATGTATAGATGTTTTGATGTTGTTGTGTCTTACCTATTAGATAAGACCTCAATAAAAGAAAACTCAATGTGGTGTAGTGAACGAGAACACAAACGGGAGCAATTGAATGTATATGAAGACAAAATTACAGAAAACCTTAGTAAAATCTAAGAACCATATAATAAATACTTAATTTACAAAATACCAATCAGTTATCTCAAACTTGACTGTTCCTTAGATGGTGGAGAAGATTTGTAGATTAGGTGGATGATTTTGATGGTTTTGTTCTCTGAGTTGATCATGTCGTTCAGAAGAATGATGAAAGTTTCACGACCGAACCATCCACCCTTAACTGTTCGTTTTGCAAATATCAGTCAATCGTCTAAGACATCATTGTTCTTGCATTTTCACATCAATTTACTTTCTGTTCCCGTTCTTTCCTTCTTGATCTTCTACTGCCAGACATTCTAATCCTGACTATTTTTATATACTACTCATTTAGATATGAGGGGCACACACCACAGTGGTATTTTAAATTGATTTAATATAAATTTAGTTCAGTATGATATTATAACATATATTTAATGGAAATTCTTTGTTATCTATATACTTTTGCCTTTCCTCTATAAACCATATTCATTATTTAATTATGGAATATCAATAACATTCAATACATAAGTAAGTTTGTTTGATTAAAATGATCAGAGCGTTTTTGTCGGTTAAATGAAATCTTCACTGGTCAACAGTTTCGTTTTCTTCCATGACTTATATAAATTTCAATGATTTTCATCATTCAGATACCAATTCTGTGAACATTTTTACAGTGCTGCAATCAAAGCTTTATTTTTAAAAGACATTTAGTTTGATGTGACATCATAGTAGAAGATACATTTCCTTTACAATAAGATAGTTCGGTTCCTTAATATCTAATGGTCAATCATTGGATTAGTTCATGTTACACAAGAGATATTCTAAACATTATAGAAGTTGATTACATTATTAGTTATCTGTTTCTCATCATTTCTTTTGAAGAATGATTTCAATGATGATGCATTCGGCGTCTTCCTCAATCCTTGCTCAGCTGCCACAGTGTTTTAACCACAAACATTATTACTGATATATATATATATATATATATATATATATATATATATATACTTTCTTATATACATGTATGGTTTTTTGATAACAGTAGAGTACCCTTCAAGCTGTATTAGCTTTACGCATTTAGAAACGTCTGTTCTGTGTTAACAAAAAGCCAGTTCATGATGTAAACTATCTATAAATTTAAGATACCGTACAAACATCTGACCTTAAAATTTGCTTTTATCAAGGTTAAATAATTCAGTTATTAATTTTACTTTCATTGTAGATTGCCCACTTAAATAAACTAATCTTAAGGGAATACAATAATTTATATTCTACTATCTTGGTCAAACTAATATATAACAATTTCAATGACTGAGATCATGAGTCACTTCAAGCTAGATCATCATGGAGAACCTGGAAGCACACCAAGGCCGTTTTGTCCTACCACAGGATCCTCAGCAGTGCGCATCCACGAACCCGCCTCGCAAGACTCGAACCGAGGACCCATCAGTCTCTTTACCACTAGATCCCTGAGTCGGCATCCAATGGTGTTAATCTCTAATTTTAACTAATCCACGAAATCGAGCAACACATCCACCATCGTCTTCAGTGAGTTGCTATCTCACAACAGACCCAGTTGAACTCCACTCATGATCTCAACCATCGAAATTACTATAATATATTATAATCATTTTAATTATATGATGACATTTAAATTACTATTTCCAAATCTTTTCTTTGTGAATTTTCATACCTTAAATTTAACCTATTCAAATATATTACTATCATTAATGTCCTTCACATATCTTCGTATTATTATCATTATTAGTTATGAAAACACATGAAGAGTTTAAAGAACACACACTTCACTCAATCATTTCATACAGAATTTATATTATTCCATACATCCTAGTCGTCCAGCAAATATTTAATTACATATGTAATTACATTAAGATTTTCTCTCATCTTATTCTATTCATAGCTATGCTGATTATTAATTTGCAAAATTCATAGAATTCTAAGATCAAGCGGGATGAGCACTCATGAGGATTCCCATACTATGACGAAACAACTGCCCAATGCTTCCAGATTTCTAATGGTGGTCTAGATTAAATCGACTATCAAAAATTTACTACAATCTCTACAAATCCTCATGCTAATATTAAAAGCAATCAGCAGGGACATCTCGAGACAACCACCTGATGCAGGAAATCAAGCGGATACATTGAAGTCTTTCAAGGTGATTAACAAACAATTGAATTCCAATCTTCTGAAATTCGATGTACAATTTCAGAGAATGAATTTGAAGTAAATCCAACGTTTTGCTTGGCAATCTGGTCGCTGATAGTGTACAAACACATTCCTCCTCCTTAATGTCTCACATCAACTCAGTGCCTGAATACTGTGAAACTGTTCGTTCAAATTTAGACGAAAGTTCTTATATAGTTTTCTATATTTATTATATTTGTATTCAAATTGTAATACCTTTTGTATAATTTTACTAAGATTACGAATCAACCTAATCTAAACAACCAGTGAGAAACGGGACACACTAGGCAGCTGATTCCTGCAGGTATCTGTGATACCATCGCATAGGATAAAACCTAAGATTAAACCCATTTGAAAATGCAAAAAATTTAAAATCATACAATGTAATAATTTATATTATCGCGGATGTGCACTGCTGAGGAGTCCTATACTGGGACGAAACGGCCGTCCAGTGCTTCCAGATTCTCCTTCGTGATCTGGCTTCAATTGACTCATGAATTCAACTATAAAAATGACTAAAATCTCCACATAAACCCCTTCTGATAATAAGTCATTTAACAAAATGAACACTGAAAACATTTCATCTAATCTGTAATTTGTTACAAATGCCTGTCAATTCAGCATATGTGCAATGGAAGTTTCCATTTTAACTGTATTACATACCATACCGTCACATTTTTATCAAGCTATTGAATTTGTTGATGGGATAATTCACAAATTAATTTAGATAAAACAATAGTACGTTTTATTTCTTAGATTGTTTATAAAGTTATTGTGTCAAGTTACATCCTTACGCAAGTTTTTGTTGATCAAATTGAACACTGACAACAACCACTGGAAATTGAGTAAACTATGCTAACATTTTCACAATTAAAATCACGAGTTTATCTAAGCTAGAACAACACAGGGAAACCGGAAGCACTGAACGGTCGTTTCGTGTTGGTATGGGACTTCTGAGACGTGTTCAGCCATCATCCCGCAGATGGGACTCGAACCCAGGACCTTCGGTCTTGCGAGCGAATGCTTAATCTTTAGATCACTGAGTTAGCATCTAATCATGGTAATATCTAACTTCAATCAATCCATGATCTTGCACAACTCTTCATCCATTGCCTGTGGTGGATAACTCTCTTTTATCCGCCACGAATTGAATTCCATTGGTCACGGCTTTTGAATAGGACATTTATTTTAAAACATTCCGTACATTAATATTGTGCCTATCTGTACTAAACTAAGGATCTTAATGTAACAGTTCAGTTACAAAGAGAGGTGGTGCAGGCAAAGAATACATCTCACTATCAATTATGTACTTTCAAAAGCATATATATATATAAAGTATCTAGTATTTAGTTTTATTTTAAAGTTGATATAGTCATCATATGATTGCATACATGAAGAATATGATATAACCAGTTGTTACCGTTTGTTACCGATAAAATTCGTGAATGATAACAACATTATTAAAAACTAAATATGTATAATAATTTATCACATGCATGAAATGAGGAAAAAACAATCAACCTAACTATCAAGAAGGACCATAAATGACATGTTTTTGATTGAACAGTAGTCTAAATATACTTTATTTCAAAAATGTCATCATTTTCAAGATTGTTTAAAGGCATAGTAATCAGTAATTTAATGGTTGCATTGAAAAACCTCTTCATAGTATACATAGGGAAATTTGCACAGAATATTGCACTTAGACATTTATAGGTATATATTTGACTGGAAAAACGTCTAAATCTTAGTAAGAGGAAATGTTCTGAAGTCCAGGGAATTTTTAGGAGTTTGTCACTCGTCTGTTAGGTTAATCAATTATACATGTGGGAATCAAACCAGTTTATCAATCAATAAGTGAAATCATGGACAACTATAAAATCAGAAACCAGGTCAAGAAACTGGACAACTAAAATAAGTATTCTAACAATGATAGAATAACAAACAATTAAAATCAAATTTTACAGAATAGCTTCTTAATCATCTGTGGAAAGATCTTTAGTACGTCATTCACCTCTGTATTTTATAATGATAATGCTATTCAGAAGGACAATGACGATTAAACTACCAAGCTTCGAGAATCAAACTCCACTAAAAATTAAAATCATGAGTCAGTTGAAGCTAGACCACCATGGAAAACTCGAAAGCACTGGATGGCCGTTTCGTCCTAGTATGGGACTCTTCAGCAGTGCCTATCCACGATCCCGCACCCCGCGAGATTCGAACCCAGGACCTATCAGTCTCGTGATTTCAATCTGTGAATTTTCTAAAATCTCTATAAACCCCTTCTGACTGTACTAAAAATGTTAAATATATCGCTCCAAAGTCAAATGAAAAAATACTACTTAATCAAATGTATCCATGAATTGTCCAGTTTGATTCAGTTCTTGATATATAGGACATGATTTACATACCTCATCTGTATGTAAACTAATTTTAGAGGTAAAGTTTTGAAAAAAAATCCCCAATTTAAATAAGTTTAATAATGTGTTTATACATTTGATAAAATGTGATAATCTTAGCTCATTAAATCTGTCAATTATTCATATCCAAATTACAGAACATACAACTTCTCTATCCCATTATGTTCATGATTCAGTATACTGAAAAAAAAAACATTTTCTCCCGTTTTGTTTACTTGTTTCATTTTTTTAGAAGGTTTCTTTGTGTCTTTTTTCCTGAATAATGGATTAATTCTAGACAGTTAACATTATTTATCTAATGTGGTCTAAAGATAGATCAACTCGATAGATTTTATCGATTTTGAAATGGTGGAGAAGATTTGTAGCTTAAGTGGATGATTTGATCGTGGAGTTTCTATTGATCTTCTGAACGATATCATCAGCATAAACTTCAGGTAGAAATGAAGTGTTCCGATATCTTCATATATGACTCACAGCTTGTTCTGTAGATCTCGATGTTGATTGGTTCTTGTCAACCTTAAATCTGTCATTGTTTACTTCTTTATTTTGATTGTATCTCCCATTAGGAAATATAACATTTCACTTCTACCTGAAGTTTGTACTGATGATGTCGTTCAGAAGAACGATGAACGTTTCACGACTAAATCATTCAGCTCAAAGAACAAAACTCTATCAAATTTTTATCGATTGTACGACTGTATTATCTCAGTGTATGTAAGTGGTCATTTGTGAAATTACTTTATAAAAAAAATAATAAGTTAACTTGAATGAATAATGACATTACATTATTTGAGAAAAAAGTCGGATCTACACAAGGGAAATGCTGTAAAATTAACATTGTAATCATCATTTTCAAAGCTTCATTGAAGTTTAGAATGGAATTTCTAGTGTTACAGCATGTAAATAGTTTGAAGAAATTACTAATATTTGAAAGAAATCACTGAGTAACTTTTTTTTACAAAGAACTAATATCAGCTAGAGAATCAGTGATAGCAAGGTAGCATTGAACATTTGCTTCATTCTAGTTTAGGACCGCTTGGTAGTGTACATTGGCGTCCTAACCAGAGACTGAACCGGGCATGTTCAAGCCTCACAGTAAGTGCATTACCTTCAAACTACTAAGCTTAGATCCGGCAAGAATGAATTCCATCCCCGCTATAGTCATAACTCATCTCCAGTACCAAAACAATCTAATTCAAAGTTAATCATTAGTGCGAAGACAATTTCTGTTTAGCTAAAAGGATTGGGGTGATTAATTCAACTTACATAAAGTGAAAAGCCTTGCTCGATATGGTTCAAACATATCTAACGTGAGACTGTCATTGCTAGTGACAATAAATAATGGTCAATCAATATTGTAAAAAAATTAAATTTTGAATTGTTAGCCATCAAATTTCAACTAAGTATTCTAAAGGAAATGTTCTCGTCACAAGGCCTTAAATCTTTGACTCCGTCTATGCAGAAGTCACTCATGTTTACTGATGAGAAATTCGAAACGAAAATGAAACTTTAGTTCAACACTATATAATCAACAATCCCAACAAATCTCTCATAATAATAGTCATGAGCTCACTAATGACTAGCTTGGAGTGGTAACTCCTGAACTTCTATTAAGAAGCTGTAGCCAATGGAATTCAACAAATTCAAGTGGTAAGCAGTTACCTACTGATGGTAATGAAAGATGACGGCCAAATATCACGAATTGGATTAAGTTAGAAAAGCTAACCATAAGACGCCAATTCACTAGTCTAAAGGTTTAGCTTTCAATATGATACTGAAGACCCTGGGTTCGATTCTTGGTCGTGTCATCGACGTCCACTGCGGATGTATACAAATACTATGAAGAAACAGCTATCCAATCCGTTCATTTTCTCAGTAATAATCACTGACCGATGTGATTTACATGAAATAAGTGTTGATGGTGTTGTCTAGAATGATAACGAATGTTCAGAATCTAAGCCATCTTAGCTCAAAAGACTGAACAACACTAAAATACTTTGTGTGTATACGTAAACTGAACACTCCGTATAATGAATATTATTGTATAGTTTTCATAAAACAGTCTTATATTAGCATATTGCTTTATAACTATTTAAAATCTATAATGAATGAAAGTGCTAAGATGAACATTTTTACATAAACTATTTGGAAATTATATTTTAGAAGAAAAGAATAAACAACAAGGTTAAAAGTTCACAATTCTGTCAATAAACATGAAATTTGTGTTGATAAATAAAATTTGAATAATCCGTTTTCTGTGTAATAAGAAAATCTGTGACGAGTGTAATATGCAAATTAAAATCGATCTCCTCAAAGACAGTTTAACTAAACTAAACACCGTTGGATGACGAACCAGTGGTCTAGAGGAGGACAGGCCCTGGTTTCGAATCCCTCCGGGTGGGGTCGTGAATGCGCACTGCTGAGGAGTCCCACAATAGGAAGAAATAGCCGTCTAGTGCATCCAAATTTTCAATGGTGGTCTAACATCAATCGGTTCATGATCTCAATCATAAACTATAACAGTCAGCTCACTAATAACTTACCACAGAATGTTTCTGAAACTATAAGCGAAGTTGTGACTGCTGGAATTCAGATACGTTCAGAGTAAGACAATTTTCCTCAAGGGCATTGAATTATTATCTCACGTTATGAAAGTAAGAAATGTAAATCATTGGAATTCAGCCCAGTTGGTGCTAGAGTGAATATCAACTTTGGGATGCAGGTACATAAAGGTCTAGCTGACAAGTCCCAAATAAGATGACACGCGTGTCCTGGATTCTACTGCTGGCCACCATCCATCTTCACTGGAATAAATCGATTGCATTCAATCGCATAGATCATTCTTCTAGACAGGATAACATTCTATATTATTATATGGCGATGTTGAAATATTTATCAAAAAACTGATTTTAACTTATGAATCAACTGAATGTTTTTATGTCTTAAAATCATCTTGACTTCTTGCTAATCTACTGTTAATGGAAACGGACTTTTGTTGAAATTATTATTATATCTAGGTTGACTGATTGTGTTTAGATACTGAATTGTTAATCAGTGCATTGTTATATTCTTCAATTTACTTAACCCATCCGTTCAATTAGCAACCGTTATTTGCAAACCTAATTGTTTTTATTTTCATACCTCTCTGAAAATATAACTAACTACAAACTGTATTGCCTCTAATACGGAACACAGTGCAAAGCTTGGATGCAGTTGGACGATATGGATTTTGCAGATCACCTAACTGCCATTCCATACACACCAAAAAATACAGGTGAAGACAACTAGTGCAGTAGCAGCCTCTACAACATTAGGTCTCAATATACACAAGGAAAAAGCAGGATCCTCAAATACAACACCAAGAATGGCAATTGAATCACATTTGACGAAGAAGCTCTGGGAGAGGTGGAAACGTACCTGGACAGCATCACTGATCAACAAGGCGGACCTGATGCAGATGTAAGTGCACAGGTTGGTGAAGCAAGTGCAGCATTCACACAGCTGAATAACATATGGAATTCAAAACAACTGTCAGCTAATACCGAAGTCATAACTTTTAATACAAATATCAAGACATTTCTATCGTACAGAGCTGAAACTTGTTGAAATACTACAATCATCATTAAAATGGTGCATGTATTTTTATAGAGCTGTCCATGCAAAATACTCCAGATCTTTAGCCCGGATACCATCAGCAGCAAACAATTGTGGTAGAGAACAAACCAGCTACCATCTGAAGAGCAAATTAAGAATTAAGACACTAGAGGTGGATAGGGCACACACTGCAGAAATCACGAAACTGCATCACGAGACAAGCGCTAACTTGGGATTTTCATGGCAGAAGGAAAAGAAGGAGTCTAGGACAGATATTGCGTTTGGAAATGGAGGAAGATATCTAAAGAATGAATAGCCAATGGAAACAACTGGAAAGAAAAGCTTTGAACAGATTAGATTGAAGATTCCTGGCTGGCGGCCCATAATCCACGAAGAGTAAAAGATTTCAAACAATTAATCAGTTTGCATAAATGCACACTTAGTTAATTGTCTTTTTTTTAAATAGTTACACTATAAACTATCCTTCTGTCTTGCTTTGTTTATTCTTATGATAATCATCAGCGACTAAGAGACTTTGAAAACATCAGTGTTCAATTCAGTTCACTATAGTTATTTGTGAAATTACATATCTTAACAGTTATAGCTTACAGTTATGAACCAGCACTTTAAAAGATTTGACAACAACTCTATCTATTTCGATTGAAACAGTAGGATAATTATTATCTAGGCTTCATATAAATAATGTAATTCAAAGTTGATTACATCAGTCTACACTTTGATTAGTTTTAATTTCATAATTGAAATAAAAATTATACAAATGTGAAAGGTATTTATGAATGTACCCACTAAAAGTACATGATACACGATGGGAAATGTTTTATTAAGAATTATTATTAGTATTTATCATTATGAACAATACTAATCCAAGTATTTTGATCTTTTTTTCTCTCCCCACTCCCTCTCCTTCTTCCTTAGATTAAAAGAGATCAAATTAATCCTTCACCTTTATATTTGCCAAATTCAACTAGCTTTCAAAGGTACTGTGAATCAATAAACCTTTTATATACACTAATACACTCGCTACACACACACACACACACACACGGATAAATCTACATGTATCTATCATATCCACCATCCATTAAGCTTACTACATATACATGTTTCTCGATTTAAATTCTTTTGATAATCCGAGTATTAACCTAATAAACTAATCACTAAAACTTGGGGTTGTTATGTAATAACTATTAGCTATACAGTTTTACTTTTTTTTGAAAAAGATTTGTATATGGTGTTGATTTATGTACAAGCATGAATGAATGTATACATATACACTACTGTAGTACAAATTCTCTATAGCTTATGACATGTGATAAAGGGTAGAAAATTAAATTACAAGATTCCACTAATAATAAAAATAAAACAAACTTTATGAACAATAAAATGTATCTGTAGATCAATGATTCCAGATCATATATCATAAACTAAATAAGATTAGTACATAAAATTTACAATGTCTTTAACAAAAATATGAAATCATTACAATTACAGTTCATTTGTTAATGTGTAATGCTGAGGAGTCTCCCAATAGGACAAAACGACCATCCAATACTTCTAGGTTTTCCATGGTGGTCTAGCTTTAATTGAATCATAATCTCTCAACCATTGAAATTAATAAACTATAAAACAATTACGAATTTTTTTTAATGTCATACTTTAAGTGTGCACTCGGTTTTTATATATTGTTAAGGGAAATATAAAAAGAATAATCGAATAAAATACAATCGAGACACTGATTGCAATAAACAATTTAGGAGTGGGAATAAAGGGAATTATTTAGATCAACAAATTGATCGAAATACAATATTATAAGCAATCGTTATATTGAGCAAAGATAGATAGTGGCTAGCAGCGGAATCCAGGACGTGCGTTTCGTTCTATTTGGGAATCGTCAGACGGATGTACCTGCATCCTAGAATTGGTGTTCACTGTGGGACTCGAACCCAGTGCCGTCCAGCCTCAAACACCATCGCGTTATCCACTTAGCTACTAAGTCGTGATAACCATCTTTATGTTATTTCATATTTAGTGTTTTATGGTTCATAGTAGTCCTACATTTGATATCAGTTTATGAACCAAACGATACTTAAATAAAATTAGTTTACACACACCACTAAATAAATGTAGGAAGTAAAATTTCTGTTACAACTGTCAAATTGTGAACTACAATGGATCGAACCTATGAAGACATATGGACTAATAATTCCCAACTTTTTAGTTTAAACATATCTCAATCATTATAAGAATTGAAGTTTCAATATTCTGTCTCTAGTGGGTCATTAGTGAGATCATGAATTGATCAATGTTAGACCATCACTATTGAAAAATCTGATAGCACTGGACGGCCATTTCGTCCTAGTATGATTTTTCTCAGCAATACGCATCAATGATCCGACACGCGGGATTGTAGTCGGTCAAGTGCACCTATTAAGGATTATTATATTAAGACTTTTCTTCTAGTCGTTAATAGTTCATCATTTAAACAAATAACTACCTTCATTCATATATCCTCTACGTTATAAAAACTTGTTTCATTTTATTTAAAGTCCTGTTAAATCAAAAAATCAGTCTTAACAGAAAATCTTACCTTATTCAACGTATTTTATAATTCAAACGAATAATTGATGGATAAGCCATATCTAACCTCTTTTACCGAATTACGTCGATTTTTAAACAAATCGACTAAGATCAAGGTCATAAGATTCTTTTTATTTTTTAATATAAAAACTGACAACTAATATTAATGAGATTTTTTACTATAAAATACAAAAATTCTATTTAATAGTTATTGCTATGGCATAAATTTACCTCTGAGAATTACACATAGAAACAAAAAAAGAAGATGAAAACAAGTGAGTTACTTATCTACTTGATTTGATATTTGTCCTTATCGATTTTATTTTAACATTTAATAATAATAATAATAATAATAATAATGATAATAATAATGAAAATTATTTTTGTTAACCCTCCCCCTTTTTTTCTTTGGTCGAATAAATCATTCACCAATCCAATCAAAATATAAAATGAATTTTAAACAAAGCTACAAATAACAAAGATTTATCACCTGACTACTATATAATGATTCAATCACATGATGTTGTTAACCAACCTTCAGACGGATAAAAAATAATTTTCTAATACAACGATAGATTTGTTTTTTAAGTTAAGATTAGTTAGAAGGGAACTGTGTTTTTTTGTTGTTGTTAGGGTGATATAAATTCCTGAATATAAGCCAATAATCATTCAAGTTTGTTTGTTTGTTTGTCTTTATTTTCGAAAAAAAAGTAAACATTTATAAAATTTTATAATTGAATTCATGAGTCGATTTAAAGTTAGACTACTATTGAAAAGTTGAAAGTATTAGACAGATGTTTCATCTTAGTATGCGACTCATCAGTAGTTTCTGAAATTGATTAGAGTTAACTAAGCATACACAAAATCAGTTCATATCATTATTGGAATAATTTACTGTGAGCTTTTTTTTAAAAAAATGTCTCCATGAGGTGAAGATTTTCAGATCGCATTAAGAGAGAGAGATTATGATACGTTTCCACTTTCTAGATATTGGAATTTGTATTATTATTATTGTAGAATCCAAACTACGGTTTGGACTGAAGAATAGCCGTCCAGGTACGTTAGACACGCGCCCTTGCCCGTCAAAATCAAAACAAATAATCGGGTAAATAGCGGTTCTATAATTCATCATAAATTTAAATGTAAATCGTTACCTAAACAAATATTACCGCCCGACTATTCAACCAATAATTGTTCAGTCAATATAATCTAAATTACAATAAATAAAGGAGTTGATAAAAGATGCGGGAAAATTACCAGTCCCAACAGATGAACGCTATTCTATCCTGACTGGATAGAACACACAAAAAAGGAGGAGCAAATCAATATGGCTGCCGCCAAGAACAAGTATCAAGTAAAACAACATAGATGCAGTTCGGGAAGAAACACAAAAACTTAGTGAAGGTGTAGTAAAAACGAAAACTATAATAAAATACAAATATTAACAATTCAAATGTAGCCAAAAAACTAACAATGTACAACTAAGTGGATCAACAGGAACAAAGTGCAAGTATATACATGGAGGGATTTTCACACACACAGACAAAACATCCAAAACGGATCTTACAATTATTATTATTACTATTATTACTATTATTATTATTATTATTATCATTATTATTATTATTATTATTAGTAGTAGTAGTAGTAGTAGTATTACTGATGGTATTATCATTATCATCTTCGCTATACGGAAGGATGGAATTTAGGTTAAATAATAATTTGTAGAATTATATATATGTATATATATGTTCGGTTTGTATTGGAATAAACTTTCAGATGACGTTTTGACAGTTTGATAGATGGACTCCATGAAAATTAAGTGAAATCTGGTTACTATAATCTTTGTCAATTATTGGGATTTATCAGCTGATTGAATGAAAATGGTTGTAGTTATTAACTATGTTACTTTAAATTTTATAAGTAATCAAGAGACACTTTTCTTTCCAGAATATTTACATAGTTTTTCTCATTTAAAGATTATGGCTGTAAATAACTCCGTAAAATGCACTGTTTTGTATATAATCGAAGCTGATGTTTACATTGTTATTTATAAGATATACTACTGGCTAAAAGTGTTGAGTCAAGTATTGTGAGCATATTGGGATATAGCCCATATGAGACGCTTCTCTTCTACTTTTCCTTGAAAGTTAGTTTATTAGTCTGATTTTCATCTACCACTAACTTCGATCAAATAAAAGCTGATTCTTTCAATCTTTATTATCTTTTTTTGTTTGGGTTATGGGTGTAATACTTGAAAATTTTGATATCAGTATTATTGAATGCTTCCAGAGTTTTAAAAGGTTAAACTGTTTCCAATTGAAAATGAGAAAAGAATATGCAACACAGTGGCAAACTGATCAAACTTTTAAACCAACTTTTCTTTAAACGTGTATATATTGTCATAAATTTTCCTGTTTGTACCTGTTTTAATCAACCCGTTATATCTAGTAACCATCAGTTCTTAAATAGTTTCATAGAATGTTTACAATCGATCACGAGTGTTGTTTCTGAGACACTCAAGACAGAACCATTTTAGTTCGTGTATTAACCCCTTCATCTGTCCTTTCAAGAAACTAGAGGCGAATACCTTAGAGTCCAAATAACAGACATATTCGCTGACGAAAATAAATGTTATAAGAGCAAGACCGATCGTAAACATTTATGGATTAAGAGAATGGCTAATAATCACAGTATAACGACTTTTGCTACATATTTTTTGAATATTCACAGGTTGATTGTTCATGAAACTGAAGTTTCGTTGCGATTTTGCATTGTTTGTAATAGTGATGATGACCTCAATCAGGTAATCTGTACCTACCTACATGACTCGGTTCAATACCAAATGTTTCCATGGATTGATTCGATGTCTTACTTTTATCCTCCTAGCTTTCTTCCAATCTACGCTTACACCGGTCAATATCGTGCATCGATATAGGTAAAGGCTGGAGATAAGCAGTATATATCCTAGTCACCTCAGTTGATGGGGATTCACTACCACATCAACTGGTTTATCAATTTTACCATGTAGTAGTAAATTAACTTTCTCACAAACATTGGAAAATCAGTTGTTTAGTCACCTTGTTGCTAGTATTCACTACTTGATTTTTATTTCTATCAGATGACGTAATCACCATAGTGAATAGTAATTTTTCCACAAAAGATTAATATCTATCAGAAATTGGACTCATTACCATCTAATCTCATTTCTAAAACAGGCACGTTTTCACTAGAATATAATATAGCATATGTATTCATCAGTCTTTCCATAGAATAAACACTTAATGAACCTCGATTACACATCTTATATGGAAACCTTAGCATTAAAGCGCTCTTATACTTGTCTGTGATTGGTTGTTTTTGTATACTTTGTTATCTCTATGATATTTTACACTTCTGTTTATTATTTTATTTTATTTTATTAATCTCTGATCATGTTTTTGATTGATCTCGTCTGACTAAGTTGGTATTTTAGATCTATGTTCACATGTCTAATGACCTTAAATTAACCTAGATACTATAATTCTAGAAATCTTTTGACAATCCTAATCTCTACAAATTTCTATTCATAGTTCTCTGAAAATATGAGTAATGATATATATAGTTGCGTATGTGTTCAGTGTTTTCTTCGGCTAAGCGTTTGTAACAATCAATTACTTACTTGCTTACACCTGTTACCCATCATGAAGGAGCATAGGCCACCCACCAGCATTCTCCATCCAACCCTGTCCTGGACAATTCTTTCCAGTTGTTTCCAGTTGTTATTCATCCTTTTCACGTCTGCATCCAATTCTCCACATAGTGTGTGTTCTTTGATCTCCCTCTTTTCCATTTCGTATCAGGATTCCAAATCAGCACTTGTTTCGTGATACAGTTTGATAATTTCTTCCATGTATGTCCTATTCACTTTAAACATCTTTTCCTAATTTAATCTTCATCTGGAAGCTGTTTTGTTCTGTCTTATGGTAGATTGTTATTCATGGTATCCGACCAACGGATGTTGAGTATCTTATGTAGACAACTGGTTGTCTACTAACGATAAATACCTTACATATAATGAAATATATAAATTGATGTTATGAATATTTTTTGATTGAGATCATGAACCGATTGATGCTAGACCACCGTTGAAAACATGGAAGCACTGGACGGCCGTTTCGTCCTATTGTGGGACTCCTTAGCAGTAATCATCCACGACCCCGCTCGTGGGATTCGAACCCAGGGCCCCCAGTCTCGCGTGCGAACCTACTGGACAACTGAGCCGGTATCCAATGGTTTTAATGTCTAACCTCAACCAATCCACGATAGGATGAAACAGCTGCCCAGTGCTTCCAGGTTTTCAATGGTGGTCAAACATCGATCGCTTCATGATCTTAATCAAAAACTTAACAATCTCCATAACCAACCAAACTGATAGTTATGATTATTTATTATTGACAATACTAAATTTCTTTAGGAACTAATAAATAATTCATTGAATTTATTCTAATATATTTGATAATATACTATCTATCATAGATCTATTATCTAATAAATATAATTTAATGAAAGAAACAATCATTAATCATAATTGAACCATAAACTTAGAAACTGTAATGAACTTTCTTTCTTTCTTTCCCTCCTTTTTCTTCTTTTCTTTTCTTTTCGTGATATATAAATCTTGATGTTTGAAAAAAAACGAGAAAATTCAATTATTTTTTTTGTTTGTTTTTGTTATTCTTGTTGTTTTGTTTTTATGTCAATTAGACTGTTATATATACAGTTAAATAGAGAGTTATAAATGACCTTCAAATTGTAGTTATAATTAACAATGATAATGATATTGCTACAAACTAAATTGTACTTGTAGTTTTGTTGTTGTTGTTTACTACCTAATAGTTTTGATCAAATGGAATTTTAATGAACTACATAAATGAATGAATCAATTCAAATTGGTATAAAGTATAATTTGTGTTCATATTTGTGATGTAATAGTTACGAGTCAGTAGTACTAATGAAGTATTCTTAAAGAATTTCACAGATTGAAATCATGATTCAATTGAGGCTAGACCACCATGGAAAGCCTTGAAGCACTGGACGGCCGTTTCATCCTACTGTGCGACTCCTCAGCTGTGCGCATCCACGACCCTGAGCCCCTCGGGATTTGAACCCAGGACCTACTAGCTCCGCACGCGAGCACTTAACCACTAGACCTGTAAGCCGGCGTTCGACGGTGTTAATATCTAACTTTAACTAATCCACGAAGTTGCGCCACCGTACACCATTGTCTTCAGTGAGCTTTTTAAAAAAAACAAATTGATTGAATCATATTGAAGGTGAATACAGTTAACTTAATTGTCATGAATAGGTTTATTTTCATTACTCAAGATAACAAGTATGAAATATATAGAAGAGTAGATGATTAAAAAGTTTGAAGGTTGTGGATTGGTTGAAGTTAGACAATAACACCATTAGATGCCGGCCAACTCAGTGGTCTAATGGTTAAGTGCTTGCGCGCGACACTCATAGGTCCTGGGTTCGGATCTCGCCAGGCGGGATCATGGATGCGCAGTGCTGAGGAGTCTCACAATAGGACGAAACGGTCGTCTAGTGCTTCCAGGTTTTCCATGGTGGTCGAGCTTCAATTGACTCATGATCTCAACTGTTGGAACTTTGAATAAGTTAATTAGCTGATTAAACTTGAGAATAAAGACTCAAGGTCGTTAGAATTAGTTCGACTATAGCTTTTATTTTTACCGTACTGGCTAATCTTCTAAATTATTGTCTTGCTACTTGACAATCATTTGTATTTATGGGCATTTTTGTATAGTATACGTAGGTATGTAACCATTTTCGACACTAAGGCATGCTTCAGAAGATAGTCAATATCATACGGAATTTATATGATGGATTAAACTGTAAAATATTGAATGGAGGACAGCTCACAGACACGTTCTAAGTAAAGACCAGTGTCAGGCAAAGTTGCTTACTTTTACCTTTTCTCTTTCTCCTGGTGATCGACTGGATCATGAATATGTCAACATCTGGGGGGAAGAACGAGATACAATGAACAGCTAGGATGCAGTTGGATGATTTAGACTTCGGAGATGATCTGGCCCTCCTTTCGCACGCGCAACAATAAATGCAGGAGTCGACCAGTGTAACATCAACCTCAGCAGCAGTAAGTCTCAATATACACAAAGGGAAAAGCAAGATTCTCCGATAAAACACAGCATGCACCAATCCAATCACAATTGACGGAGAAGGTATGGAAGACGTAAAAACCTTTACGTATTTGGGCAGCATCATTGATGAAAATGGTGGGTCTGATGCAGATGTGAAAGCGCGGATCGGTAAAGCAAGAGCAGTATATTTAAAATTAAAGAACATCTGAAACTCAAAACAACTGTCAACCAACACCAAGGTCAAAATTTTCAATACAAATGTCAAGACAGTTCTACTGTATGGGGCGGAAACCTGGAGAACTACGAAAGTCATCATCCAGAAGATACAGGTGTTTATTAACAGCTGTCTACGCAAAATACTTCGGATCCGTTGGCCAGACACTAGTAGCAACAACCTACTATGGGAGGGAACAAACCAGATTCCAGTGGGGGAAGAAATCAGAAAGAAGAGTTGGAAATGGATAGAACACACATTGAGGATAGCACTCAACTGAGTCACAAAGCAATTCCTCACATGGAATCCTCAAGGCCGAAGGAGAAAAGAAAGACCAAAGAAGAACACATTACGTCGAGAAATGGAAACAGATGAGAAAAATGGACAACAATTGGATAGAACTAGAAAGGAAGGCCAAGGACAGAGTGGGTTGGAGAATGCTGGTCGGCGGCCTATGCTCCATCGGGAGTAACAGGCTTAAGTAAATAAGTAAGTACATTCTCAAAACTTGATAAATTGATGATAGCATGAATGAGAAAAGTATTTTGACAGAGTATTTTCTGTAGAAATCAGTTACCATTTTACACGATATTCACCAAAGTGTAGATAAGCTTCATTATCAAAAGTAATATAATCATCTTTGTAGAAATTTTACTTGCTTCCAACAAAAATATAGTGATTACAAACATCCTAAAACTGATTTTAAAAATTGTGTAAAATATAACCACATAACACTTAAGTAATCTACATTGAATATCTTGTTTCGAAGCCGTTGAGTCTCTTAGAATCACGAACCGATCATGGTCTATTCAATTATTATTCACATGAATGTTAGTCATTATTTATTCACAACAAGAATGTTTAAATACTAATTACTGAACTAATCTTAATTACGAACACTAGCCACTCTTATTCACAATGAATTGGAATAACTTTAGCATGTACTACTTGTATGGACAGATATATGTAGTATATGTCAGGGATTGAAGTGGAATTCTAACACACAGCAGGGTAAAATGAAGAGAAAATAAAACAGAAAGCATTCAAAATAACAGTGGCGTTTGCATGAAACAACTCAAGGAAGATAAGTCAACGATGTATTTGATGCGTTGTTTTTACATTTTGCCAATAGTTTATTGTTTTACATAATACAAAAAAATGGTTTTCCCCTCCAAGTCTTCATTTATTATATAAAGCCTCTTTTACTGATCAGTCTTGTACACTTAATTCTAGAAACTATTCTTGTAGGAAAACCCAGTTCTAATCAAACTGACATTCTTTTTTCAAAGCGACTGGTCTGTCTTATCTAAGATTATCTTATTTTTCCAACAGTGAAACTATCTAACACTGAATAAATCTCCTTAGTAAATCAACATTGTTTAAGTTGATCATGAATATTTAAAACAGAATAACATTCAGTTTGTTATAGACAACCTTATGAATGATGATCTTTGTAAAATTAATGATATACAACTTTTGTTCCCGTTAATTGAATATTGATCAAGAATTTAAGAAATTTCATATAAACAGTTCCTTTTATTATCCTAAGGAGAGCAAGAATGAAGATTGGTGCAGAATAATCAATGGATTCATTTTATTTCGTTAGATTCTCATCAGCTGCTTCCAACCTGTAACATTTAAAAATCAAAGTTATTATAGATATTGACATACTTATAAATGCGACGGTGATTAGAAATGAATATGTGTGTATCATGATGTAACTAATATTTCAATAGAGTTAATAAGACCATACAATGTTTGTTACAGATAAATAACTAAAGTTTGGGAGGGAGAGTTCCAGAAGATTGAAATAGTGATTAGAACTCGTAGTGTTAACAAACATTAGATGATTGTGTAATGAAGTAACCGAAAACAGATTAATGGTAATAAAGAAAGATATAAGTTAAAATCAGTCAATTATGAATTGACAATGATGTAATTTAAACTTCAGAAAAAGTCTAAATAATGAATGACGTAATAGGTAAAAAGGGGATTTAATGTTGCTAGGGCAAAGAAAGATTTATTACTGTTCTTTTTTTGTATACATAAATCTAGTTTTAGACGTTTGATTGCTATCACTTCGGTAAATTTCAAAAGGTTGGACTTTGATTATTTATTAATCACCTTCAAGATGATAAGAACCTAACGAAATAAACTGAATTCATATTGTTCTACATCGATCTCCGTTCTTGCTCGCTTCAAGAATTCAAGCTTAACTTGAATTGAATTCATCAATTTAACGAGAAATAAAATAGTAAAATGATAGAAAATTCCATTATTTTCAATAATATCTCTAAACTTACATTCAGCTTATTCTATCATGTCAATTAACAAATTAAATGTGTACAAATAATGAAACACTGTTTTTTTTCTAACTGCCAGAAGTACACAATCACATGTCTATCAATAATCATGAAGTAAATTGTGTACTTGAAGGGTGTTGTTTTAGCCCCACCCCCACCCCCAAAAAAAGAGATAACGAACAATGCTGTTAAGATAAACACTGACAGATATCATTTTTAATTATACATAATGGTACATTTAATAGAATCGTAAAAATATCCCATCGAAATTATTTTTCTTTAATGTTACAAAGAAGAAATAAACACCCTCCCCTCCCCTAAAAAAAATAATGTATTAATTAAATGAAATGAAAACATGTTAACATGAAAAACAAAACGAACAGTTTGAATGGAATTTTTTTTTGGTATTTTTATGTAAAAGTACTTCATATTTTAAATCATGCGGTCTCATTATTTCATCGTTTAAGTGGAGAGAAGAAAGATTTGGGAAATTTGTTTAGGAATGTCCATATTCAGGTAAATATTTATTAGTTCCAAGTGTCTGAACATTGTTTTTTTTTAATAAAAAAAACAACAACATTGTAATGAGCGAGTTTAGATCATTCTAACCTAATAAACAATTTATGCATAAGCTAATTGATGAGATTGATCGGAAAATCTTAAAGATTTCAACGATTAATGTATATATAAATCTGGAAATAACTATTTCTTTCAGATGATTGAATAACAAAATGTTTATAGCATTGAATCTATTAATAAATATAATATATCTGTTATGTCCCGATAAGCGCAATGAATGGTAACTTTTGGGATCTATTGATGGACCATTACTAAACGTATATTTCTATTGTATAATTATTAAGTAACTAAACTATGCATATTCATATTCCTTTGATTATAAGATTTATTTTGACCTATGAACCATTATTATACGTTTTACCATTCTTGAGTTATACCTAGTATATTAATTACTACCTCCCTCATTCACAGCCACATCTGGCTAATTCTTGTACAAATGTTGTCTCCTATTTTATTGGTACGTTGTGGTCTGTTTGATTGGTATATAAACTCAGTATGGTTGGAATATAATGATTCATATTACAGAGGCTGAGACTGGTGTTCTGGACTTAACTGGCTGGGCTAGGCGGAAAGCAGGACCAATCAGAACAACAGGCTGCTCGCACGTGTTTTACGTGTCCTTGGTCCGATCGATAATTCTCTGCTTCTGTTTGGCGGCTTTGGACTATAACAATATCATAGAACTTAACCAAAGCCGAGTGTCGAGGAAGAGACGACACAAAACGTTTCATAGTGTTTGGAAGTCAAGCAAGTTATATTTAACTTATAAATCGATTACCACGATAATCTGGAGGTACTGGACGGTCGTTTTATCCTAGTATGAGACACGTTATCTAAAATACACAAAATTTCAGGATTACATGCACGAGGTGGATTTCAGGGTGTGTGGAATAATTAATAACGTTGCATCTCGGAAGAATTTGACCAAAACATCGAAATGTTAGTGACTGGTATGTTATAATTTGTATATTTCATCAGTTATGAAACGGGAGTCACAAAATTACACATGAAAGTTTATACTACTGAGCATTATTAAGTAACGTGTTAGCAAGTGAAAAAGATTAGGGGAGAAGAAACCTAGAGGGAAAATAAGGTTTGCAAACCGACGAACGAACTTCAGAACCACTGAAGGCGGAGTAAGTTGTAGATATGTGTGGTCGTCCAATTTCTTCTACTGATTATTGTACATACTTGTTACATACGAAATTAACCAGCTGTCTCTGTGAGTAGACTAGTTAACTGAATCAAAATACAATTACAAACTGATTCATAAGCATACATTTGTTTATCTCAAATAATTGAATCAAATTTCAGCGAGGCTATAATTTATGGGCGGAACAATCAGATTTACGATAACAGTTTTCGATCTCGGTGAGAAATTCTTTATCCATTTGGCTAAATAGCCTCTTAACATTGTAGCTGATACCAGTTCGTGATGTAAACCCTAAATCTAGTCCCTGTCCCTAACCATCACACAGGTTTAAAACACTCATTTCGCCCTCGTCCGCAGGTGGACATTCTTCAAGGCCACTTTAGCGTTGCTCAAAAGTCGTCCATAGATTAAAGTCTCACCCAGATTTCTAACCAATAGAGTACGTACTACCCCAAGAAGTTTAAATCAAATCTCCACCAACATGTGTGAGCAGTTAGTATCTCCCACTTATGATTTAGCCTGTAACCGATATTTCTGAATGGCTAAGTCTATCAATAACCTTCACTTTGCGAACTTTTTTATCGAATGTGTCAATACAGTCATTTTTTTAATGACCCATAAGTACATCCATTATGAAAATGACCGAAATCCATGGGGAACAGACTACATATACAGTGACTACACTACCATATATGTTCAGTATGGTAACTTATCTATTCATTTTTATAACTACTGACAACCGCCGTAAAAACGTAATCATCATATTTTTCAGCAAATGTCACTTTTGTTACTATTAATTTTAATAAGAAGAAATCTTAAAGTCCAGGAAAAATATGCATCTAGTGATCAGTTTAACTTTAGCGAACATTGGCGTTAAGATAATAAGGCTGCTACTCTAACAACACCATGAATATGAAGTTAATTGTAAGATCAAATTTGGTTCAGAACACACAAAACTTCAAAGTTTACGTTGGACAAATCAAATGAAAAGTTAACAGTGCTGTCCAGATTGACATAAAAGGCTCTATAATAAAAGAAATCATTCAGTTCAGAGAAAATAAAAAAACACAACCTTAATGCAGTACAAATTTATAAGTCTTCTAATTAAACACTAGATTCGGTTTCTAAGCTTTTCTTGTAACCTCCAGGTTAGATCTATACAGCAACTTGAACACAAGAGATAAGGCAAGAAATATGGAAGAAACACTACTCCAAAGGTTCGTTCATGTACAGAAATTTTAGGGTATTTATAGTATTTTAGATGGCCTTAGGTTTCCGGAAAATTCTGGAATGTTACTAAACATAGTAGCAGCATATGTAGTCATCCAACCAGAAACTCGACATGTAATTTTTCGCTTTCTAGATGTTTCTGGCAAAACTATTGAATGCTGTTGGAATAAGATGCTTCTCAGTGTTTTCAGAGCCTTTTATAGCTTTTTTAGAGGACTTTTCTGGATCTCGCCAACACAAATATTCTCCATAATTTCGGTGTAGTAGTTAAAATCATTCGTAAATCAACATTGACAACGATACATATTACACAGCTGAAAGTAAAACTTTAAATGAATTATGACAGTATTGTGGTGTGTGCTACTGATGTCAACAGATAATTAGTATGTAATACCAATCAAAAGTGGAATGCCTGGAGGCAGAAAGTTGATAAATCAAAGAGAAGAGAATGAGAAAAGAGAGTGGTTTTCATGGAAACAAAAGATTAACAAAGTCTTAGACAGTTGATGAACATTTTAAAAATGAAGTATTTATTGCATAGTTCTTAGATTTTACCAAGACATTCTGTAATGTTGTACTAAAATTCATTTGATTGTCTCCACTAATGTTCTCATTCAGTACAGTAATAATAATGGTGATAAAAATAATTAAAATAAACTACTAATAAATCATGTTGATATTTCACTAATCGAAGTAGGTCAAATGTACTAAAGTAGTGTAATTTAGAAGAATGAATTGTGTGAATGTGTGAATAGAAAGAAAAGATAACAATAAATATCGTGTGGTATGTGCTACTTATATTGACATAAGTATTATATGATGTTGGTCGTGAACAGAAGGTCTGGAAGCAGAGAGACAAGAAGATCGAACAGTAAAGAATGGAAACAGAATGCAATTTACATGAAAATCCAAGAACAATGAAATCTGAGTGATTTTGAGACAAATGATGGTCATTTTGCAAATTGAGCATTTACTTTATGATTGTTAGATTTTATTAACAAGTCTTGTAATTGTGTGTTAAATACTTTCGATTGTCCTCACTGGTTTTCTTGTTCACTACAATAGAATACAAAATAGTTTAGAATTTGATAAGATTGTTTACTGAATCTTATCTTTCAATAAAGGTGAATGTGTTTTTAAAAAAATTCCAAGTTTCATGCCTAATGTTATCGCAATAGTTCTGGAAAGTGTCTCCAATGCCTAGATAATGAATTAGAATCTCATTAGAATAACCTGGTAGAATTTAAAAAAAAATGGTTTAGAAGTGTTTTGATTCTATCAACCAGGGATTCAATAATAACCAAATTATTAGAACATTGAGCTAAGTGTACACTTTGTGGATCATTTACATAATCAATTAAAAGAACATATTTTATCAATCAATTGACGTTCTCATAAATTTGTATGAAACAGATTTCTCAATAGATCAAATAAGACTTAAAACACACTAGGTTACCTTTTGTTCAAAAGTTACCACTAATAGTCAACTTGAAAATAACGGATAAATATAAACGGTTAATTATATTCTTATGACTAGTCCATTATAGTAAGCTTAACTAGACACAATTCCATTGAATAGAATATAAAACGTTCAAGGTGTCGAATTCCCTATTCATCAAAGAAATGACCCACTATTTGTATCTGAATAAAAATTGAGTTTTCCATTGATCGGAATTATCATCAATGAAGAAAAAAAATTGATGTTTCGAGACAAAATGCTTTTCAAGAATAACATAAACTTGATAGTCTGTAATGAATATGTTTCCCATGAGACCTAAAAGTTTAAAACTCAGTCTTATATAGAGGTGTGTGTGTGTGTGAAATATTCGAAAAATATGTTTGTTTTTCTTAGTTCTTCGAGGTTTTTCAGCTAATATTATTTTGAAAAATAAATTTTCTACGAATATAATTCATTTTTGCTAATCCCGGCTAGTTGTTATGTGATTTATTTGTCAATCGAAATACGACTTATTCAATCTAGTACTGTACTAAACCAATGACGTTCGACAGGGTTGAGTAGCCTAGAGTCCTTATTGGTCCTTTGTTCACCTAGCCCGTCCAGCTGAGGCCAGAACGCCAATAAAACCTTCCACTATGTGAAACATTTATTTCAAACATATTTGGTTTATATACCAGCCGAACAGACGGTATCACATCATAGAATAGGAAATAACATTTATACAAAATCAAGCCAAAATGTGACTATGAATTTGGGAGACAGTAATCAATAAACTGGACATAACTTAAGAACAGTAAATTGTATCATGATTGTAGATCAAAATGAAACTTATAATAAGAGGAATATAGATAAACATTATCTAGTTACTGAATAGTTATACAATAAGAATATCTATAGAATAACGGTCCATTAATAGATCTCAAAAGTTACCCGTAATTTGATCTTCACTAAGATATAACAATTCCTATCAACCCTTAAAGAAAACTCTTTTGTAATTATTCTGTTATTACAATTAAGATAGATAGATAGATAGATAGATAGATAGATAGATAGATAGATAGATAGATAGATAGATAGATAGATAGATAGATAGATAGATAGATAGATAGATAGATAGATAGATAGATAGATAGATAGATAGATAGATAGATAGATAGATAGATAGATAGATAGATAGATAGATAGATAGATAGATAGATAGATAGATAGATAGATAGATAGATAGATAGATAGATAGATAGATAGATAGATAGATAGATAGATAGATAGATAGATAGATAGATAGATAGATAGATAGATAGATAGATAGATAGATAGATAGATAGATAGATAGATAGATAGATAGATAGATAGATAGATAGATAGATAGATAGATAGATAGATAGATAGATAGATAGATAGATAGATAGATAGATAGATAGATAGATAGATAGATAGATAGATAGATAGATTTATAAATAAACAGATAACTCAGAGTTGAATATTTCAAGCGATACTGTATGGAATACATCAAGTTGAACATAAGAGTGAACATCTACACCTGCTTACTAGTGACTGACTTCAGGAGATACTCCTAGAGTTCTCGTGAGAAATCGTTACCAGTGGAGTTCAACCAGGTCTGTTGTGAGATATCAACTCACTGAAGACAATGGTGTACGGTGGTGCAACTTCGTGGATTGGTTGAAGTTAGACATTAACACCATTGGATGCCGGCTCAGTGGTCTGGAGGTTAAGCGCTCGCATGCGAGAGTGATAGGTCCTGGGTTCGAATCTCGCAGCGAGCGGGATCGCGACTGCGCACTGCTAAGGAGTCCTGTACCAGGACGAAACGGCTGTCCAGTACTTCCATGTTTTCCATGGTGATCTAGCTTCAATTGACTCATGATTTCAACCAGTGAAATTTCTAAAAGTCTTAACAAAACCCATTCTGATAATGAAAAAGAAAATGTTAGTGTTACATTGTAAATCTATTGAGATTATATTAGATTGATCAATTAAATGACAGATTTCTATGACATAAAACTCTGATAAGATGTACATATTCTTATCATAAATGACTAATATATATATTCATTAGTGTATATATGTGTGTTGAAACCTTCTTTAATTGTACATCTATTCTACTTATAGATTGATTAAGTACCTATTGTTCTAATATAAATTAAGCTTAATATGACATAGTAACTATGATGGAACATATATATTATGTTACAAAAAGGAATAACTATATATTGCTATGACCTAAATCAATGATGATGAACAATGTTAAAATAATTTTTATTGAATTTTAAAAAAACAGAATAAACCTTTACTAAATAAAAATAATATAAATAGTATTCCATGACTAATAGTAAAGATCAAATTAAAAATAAGATTAGATTAATGATAAGTCTTGCAAATTGAACGCTATATTCGTTTCCTAAGCTATTCTTGTAACCCCCAAGCTAGAACTATACAGTGACCTGAACAACGAGAGAGAGAAGACGCAAAGTATACGAGAAGTACTTTACTTCAAAGTTCATTTCAATGCAGAAAATATAGGGTCTTTATAATATTTTAAATGTCCTTGGGTTGCTCGATGATTCTGGAATGATACTAAACATAGTAGCAGTATAGCAATCAGAACCTCTACATGTGACGTTTCAATTCCTTGATATTTTTGGCTAAAACTTCAAGTGAACGCTGATTGGATGAAACGCTTCTTAGTGTTTCCTGATACTTGCTTGTCTTTTGCAAGAAATTTCCTGGATCACCCCAACAAATAACAAGAAAAAAAGTCATGAACTGAATTTAGCTAGACTACCAGTGAAAACCTGGAAGCACTGAATGGATGTTTTGCCCCATTATTGGACACCTGAGTAGTACGCATCCACGACTCACTACCTGTAGTTTCATGTGAGAACATTTAACCTCTAAATTATTGAGCTGGTACTCATTAGTGTACATGTATAACCATAATCAATTCACGATATTTCACAACCCTCATCCATCGCCTGTGATGGATATCTGTCGCATACAATAATTTAGATCTGAATAATTAAAAGTAGAAAATTGTAATTTCCAAATGAAGACTATTAGATTTCTTTTCAAACATTGACAATTTAAGAGAAAGAATTCATTCTATATTACAACAAGACTGAACACATAAAAATACCATATCAGATAAATAATATAGATAGAATTCGATTATCATTAAGAATAAGACAAACACAACATTCGTTAATATTTCATGCCTATAGGGGAGATCAGTCAAGAGTCAAATACTTGAGTGATAAAATTTCTGTACATGACAATAAATGACACAGGTTCGAATCTTGCAAATTCATCAGTCTCAGAGCTGAAGATTGCAGATATCTTTTGTTAATGCTATATCCCGATGAGAATAATGGATGGTAACTGATGGAATCTATTTCTGGATTAATACGATACACATATTTTTATCGTATAAATGATAAGTAACTAAATTATTCATATTCGTGTTCCTCTTATCATAAGCTTTATTTTGAATTATGAACTATTATTATACCATTTACCATTCTTGAGTAATGCATAGTCTATCAATTACTATCTCCCTCAATCACAGCCACTTTTGACTAAATCTTGTACAAATGTTGTTTCCTATTTTATGCTACAATGTGATCTGTTTGGTTTGTATATAAACTCAGTTTGTTTGAAATATAATTATTCATATCTCAGAGGCTGACATTGGTGTTCTGGACTTAACAGACAGGGCTAGGTAAGAAGCACGATCGATAAAGACTCTAGAATGCTCGTACAAATTTTGTCAGTCATTGGTTCGGTCGATAAGTCACCGTTCTACAATTGGCGGTATCACTACGCTACGCAATCATAGGTGCACAAACCCACAAACAGTTAAGAATGCTGATCGACATAAAATGTAGGTTAAACAAAGGTTCCGATCAGTACTAACAACGAGACTAAAGGTAACAATTGCTTACTTATTACACAATGATCAATCACAATAAACAACAAATCTATTACATAATTACGATTTCCTTTATTCTAGTAAAAAACAAATTCAAGTCTGTAATTCTATTTCAGTGGTCATAGTAACCTTTTGAATAGCATACAATCTTGTTATTATCATCATCATCATCATTAATTCATTATAAACGATAACTATTCTATTTGATGAATAATTTACAAGAATGTTTCATATAAAAATGAGTTCATCAAATATTATTTACTATAGAGATGATTAGAATGTGTCAAATAAGCAAACTATTAGTAAGATTCAAACAAATAATAATGATAATAATAATAATCATAGGTTATCAAATGAATTCCATTATAATGAGTTGATTCTTGTATTTATACAGCTAGATATGAATGATAATTTTGTATTCAAGTTAAAATTTAAAGTAATTTAATGAATTATCTAATTTCAATAGTTGAAACCATGAGTCAATTGAAGCTAGACCACAAAACCTCTTCTCATAATAATCATCTGCTCACTAGTGACTGTCTTCAAGAGGCATTTCCTGGAGTTCTAGTGAGAAGCCATGACCAGTGGAGTTCAACCATGTCTGTTGTGAGATATCAACTCATTGAAGACAATGGTGTACGGTGGTGCAACTTCGTGGATTGGTTGGAGTTAGACATTAACACCATTGGATGCCGGCCAGCTCAGCGGTCTAATGGTTAAGCGCTTGCGCGCGAGACTGATAGGTTCTAGGTTTGGATCTCGCTGGGGGCGGTATCGTGGATGCGCACTGCTGAGGAGTCCCGTACTAGGACGAAGCCGCCGTCTAAAAATCTCCACAAAACCCCACCTGATAATTATCTAATTACTGATGACTAGATATTATTTAATGTTTAGTAAGAAGCAATATAGACACATTTGATTGTCTAGTATTTGGATTCTAATAAATTCAGTATTACATAAAAGTCATCTAGAAGATCTAATCACATAATTCAGTGGTTGTACATCTGAATTGATTTAACAATAAAAAATTTCAGCTATTTACAATTTTACACTAAAGATACTGATATAAAAGTATTCTATATAGTAATTCATTAATCATTCCAGGAACCTAGTTGGATTTTTAACGTTTTGGCTTTTTTACAAGTTCAAATAATTGCTCAATATCAATTTTTACTAATGAGATTTGGATGTCTTCTTTTGTATTCACAAACTACCTTTGCTTAAAATCATTTGATAGAAACATAGTCAGTTTATATCTTTTTTAAGTTGTCTCAATTAATTAATATGTTTAGTGCTACTAGAGATGTGTTTTCGAGTATCCATCACTTAGTAGGAACTGGTGAAATCTGAAGATTCTATCAATGTTTTTAAATTACACTGTAGATAAAGTCGATTTATCTTAGGATGAATATCCTATTCATATTGCTCAAAGTGGTTCTAAAGGTTCTGATTTCAATATTAACTAATCTACAGGAAATGGATTATTTTTGAGAATCTCACTAGAGTGAAGACATGATTACAACTCTTAGAAAAAAATGGTTGAGACTTATCAAGTATGGTATATTTGTGAGTAGTCACTTTTGCATTATTAGTTCAGGACTTTTTCAAAATTTACCACTAGCATAAAAAATCTGTGCTAAAATGTACACTACTATCAGTCTTTCAAAAATACTCATCCTGTCTATGAGAATACTGGTGATTGTACAATAACCATATCATGTTACAGAGTCAAAATTAGAATTCAGATTCACTCTTCCACCTGAAATTTACTGTCCTTAATTTGACGGCTTATTAGTTGACCTGTGTGACATATTAAAACTCTAAGAAACAAATGCTAAAATCACTTCAACTTTGTTGAGCCGTCATTGTAGATAATCGTGACCACAATTCTAAGATAGATACCATCGTCCATCTAAATAGCATTCAACAAGTAGAAGCATAATGAATAGATCTTTTACGAAACCATTCTACCATATGATTTCAACATTAATTTGATAAGAAGGCTATTACTAAACTTTTATGATGGGAGAGGATAGTTTAAATTTGATAAAATTATGCATCGAACTAACTAGTAGAAAGTTATAAGTTACATTTGTGATTACTCTGTCTTCCTAAAGTTTCATAACTAAAATATGAATCATAACCGTAGAACCTAATAAAAAGATATTGGAAACTACTTCGTCAATAAGAGATATGTATCTTAAAATTAACTAGTTGAATCAAGATAAAATCATAATTGAAACAGAGTAATATGAATCCAATTTATTCCGTCGCTAACCAAAATTACTTTCAGGAATCAGTAACAACAGTACTGAAATCTAGATTTATCGCTTTCTATTAGTGATAACCAATAAACCAACTATTTTATTGGAATGTAAACACTTCATAGTTAATTCAATAAATATGGAAAAAAACCCTGCTTAAGCAATTGACTTCCTCATAATTCTATTAAATGAAATGAAAGGAAGGTGAAGAAAAGAAGGAATAGATTATCTGCATCAAATATCAGTATTTTTATTCGAACATTGGTTGATCTAGTAAGATAAACAGACACATTTCTAACATAATTTGAAAATAAGTTCGCTATCCAATGAAATCAAATTAACGACAATTTCCCTATACTTTGAACATAATTTTAACTAGATTTTACCGTTTCTTTTGAATGAATGTACGTAAAAATAGACATTTAGGATCATAAGCTCCCAAATGCCCTGGTACGACCGAGGGTGGGGAGAATCCGTCCTCCCTCTGGAAATGCTGACACATGAGCATGCGTATACAACCACTGCCAAGGAAGTTGTGCTTACTGCTTTCTCGCGGCGGGGTGTTGTTTACGAAGTTTAGAGGACAAAAGGCCAATGTCCGGTGCTTTAACCCGGTTGGTGGGTATAGAGGTTCCACATAAGGGAGTTGGAAAATCTTGATTCCAAACCAATGATGCACATGGGCTCCAGGATCCTAAGGAAATGAATGGTGTATGAACCAATCGTTGGTTAAGGGCTACCATGGGACTGCATCTCTTTACGTTTCTCCACTGCCTTGTGGATTTAATCTTTAGGTCGAAGGCTCCGGGGGTGGCTCCCTAAGAAAACCACCTGATTCGGTCTAGGCACCAGAGAAGTATCCCAACCCTCACACAAATCGAATGATTTGTGTGGCGCATATCTGTTTGGTGCCTTCTCGTACCCATGGTTGTGTTTAAATAAATAAATAGGATCATAAACTAAGATGAATAATGGTAACATTGATAAAGTTATCACCATCTCAATAAAAAATTAAACAGGTAGTAAACGTTTATAAATAAAATAGAAAGTTAATTTGAGTTATCAAGTTACATGATTTTGTTAGAAACTTTTTCACGAACTGAAATGAATTAATGAGTTTATCAATATCAGGGAAATTTTAAAAACAATATTTAGGCATGACTATAGCCAGTAAATTATAAGCAGAACAGAAACTGGTACATAATATGGATCGATACAAGTCCTCACAATACAGCAGGCAAGCTAGATGAAACTATCACGATAAACATCAAAATAATGGAATTAGTAAGAGATAAATAACGATTAGGCACAGAGAATATGATTCGAGAAGAATGAACGAATTCATAGAATCAAAGGTCTAGAACAGTGTAGAAACTCTGAATCTGTGGGAAGATAAAAAGAATGAATGCATCGAGATTGATTCTGAACCATGTTACTCAACCACAGTTCATGATAATCATGCTGAACAAACGAGGTAGTTCACACCTACCGAAATAGATCAATTCGACAGTCAGTGAATTCAAGGACTGCTGACCCTAGCTTTTTTTCAGCTTACTCCTGTATCAATTAAAATTTAGGGTTAAGATAAGCGGTGG
Source organism: Schistosoma haematobium (assembly GCF_000699445.3). Classification (NCBI taxonomy): domain Eukaryota; kingdom Metazoa; phylum Platyhelminthes; class Trematoda; order Strigeidida; family Schistosomatidae; genus Schistosoma; species Schistosoma haematobium. Next base: position 34,616,929 of record NC_067199.1, on the reverse strand, counting down.
TTAATTATACGTGACACATATCTTGACCACATCACTAAATGAAGATTCACTCCATTATCGAATCATTTTTCCTCTTTGTGAGTACTCGGTGGAGCAACACACATGATCAATCATTTGAAGACAGCGATGATCAAGCCCTAGTAACCTATGAATATTCTCTACTTTTAAAGGCCAAGTTTTCCGGGAATAAAGTAAAACAGAACGACTCCATACATGGGATTGAACTTAGAGACCTTCAAGTCCTGCAACAAACACGTCTTTAAGCTACTCAATTGAAATCTAATAGATCACACGCGAACAATCATAATGAGTTGGACAAGTAAATAAACTGAGAAACAACTATTTTTGGTATAGTCCTGTATACTGTTGATATATTATCATTAAATAAAATAATTAATAAATTTTATGCGCTATATGAATTAGTTTACCACTATCAACGTTTCGAACCATTACTCCATAGAAATATCTAAGGATTAGTGAATGTAAAATTACACATCTTATAACCGATAAATCATCTATTTCTTCTGATCAAATTAATGAGTTGATTGAAGTTTAAAATATGAACCATTTGGATTCCGACTGAGTCGTAAAAAAATATATCATTATTAACCGTAAGACCTGAAGCATCCAAGATAATATGGAGAAGTAAGTATACACTATTGAACAATTTCAAAATGACATGACATCATTTTCCAGTGCTGTTTGGCTAATGTTGAGAATCCGTATCGAAATGGCCATATATTTTTCACTAGTAAACCTATTAAAACAAGAGACAATCGAAATGTAACATTACAATTTAATTTAATTTTAAGAAAATTATCCCGACCGTAGCTGCTACCTTGACGCGGTGGTCGGGCTTGCCCATCGTGATGACTCAACCGAGCTATATTGGCTAGAACATATGTTCCTGTAGGTTCTACCGTGCCAGGCAGATCGATTGGAGAACGGTAAGACTAAAAGCAGCAACTCAAGGTCTGAAGGCGAAGTCGTACTGCTGACTGTAGAGGGGTGTGACAGCAGTAAGGTGTTTCCCTCGGACAACCAGCATCTGCAGCGATGCTGCCTTCTCACAAGGAAGGAAGAGGTTAGAAAAGGTCGACCCTAACAATGTCACACCTCACCTTACCTCACGGATTTCCGTCTCCGGCAGTAAAGCCCTTTGGGGAACGGGGCTAACACATCAAAAACCTCTCACAAGAAGGCCGTGCGCGGCCGGCCTCAAGCAGTTGTCCCTTGGGCTCTGCGGTCACGCTCCCAGGTCACTAAGGCCAACATTAATCCAACTTCCCTTTCAGGTTCCTCAAGAAATACCCTTCCACGGTGTGGGCAGCCGGGAAGTGACATCAGCCCTCATACCTGTAACAGCACACGAGACCAAGTTGGTCACATTCAAATCCTCCCTACACTTCCTAATAAATCTCATATCTCCACGACTAACCCTTCTCACGTCCCTTTATCACCTCGCACCGCTAGGGCAGGCGATTCGAGTACGCAGAAAGTTATTCCTGGTCTCCTGAAACCACGCTCTAAACTTCATGTTGGAGCTTATAACGTTCGAACACTGTGCCAAATAGAACAACAGGCTTTCTTAGCTAGGACTTTAGAATCTCGCGCCATCGATCTTTGCTGCGTCTCTGAAATGCGCATACAGGATCCGAGTAAGATAATTCATTTGACCTCACCATGTCAAAATAAAGAACCGACTCGATTCATACTTCGTGTATCTGGAAGCCCTGATGCTGCCTCTGGTGACCTAGCCGGCGTAGGTATAACATTGAGTCCTAGGGCAGAACTAGCTCTCTTAGAGTGGATCCCAGTAGACAGTCGTTTGTGCGCTGTTCGACTAAACGGAAAAATAAGGACTCGGAAAGATAGGGACACTCTTCGTTGCCTCTTTGTCGTCTCTGCCTATTCTCCCACTGGCTGCAGCTCAGATGATGTAAAAGATGAGTTTTACAGAAGCTTTCCGACCTTCTCCGAAAAGCTAGGCGCTCTGATTTAGTAATAGTGGCCAGTGACTTTAATGCTCAAGTAGGTAAACTAAGCGAATGGGAAAGACACCTGGGGGGATCTTATGGTATCGTGGCTTAAAGAACAAATAATGGTGGCCGTCTGTTGCAGCTATGTTCAGACAACCGCCTCTTTCTTGCAAATACTAACTTTAAGCATAAGGAAAAACATCTTTTAACATGGCGACCCCCTAATTCGTCCCAACGTTGGACCCAAATAGATCACATCGCTATCAGCCACCGATGGAGGGGCTCCATAGAAGACTGTCGTTCATTTTGGAGCACATGCTTAGATTCAGATCATGCTCTAGTACGAGCGCGTATTTGTCTACGTCTTACTGGACGTGGGAAAGACGCTGCAAGATAACTTCACAGGGCCCTACTTAATGACAGTCAAGCTAAGAGTATATTTCAGGAACAACTAGAAAAACAGTAAGGCAGCCATGTATGTGATGCTCACCCCAAGGCAGCATAGAATGATATCAGAAAAGCTGTGGAAACAGCAGTGATATCTGCTAGTACGATAACCCGTAAGGTTAGGGAGAAACACTGGATCTCAGCAGCATCTACCGCACTGATAGATGCTCGAAAACTCATTCCATCTGGCTCCGGACATAAAGAAGAGCGGAGTCAGCTTAAGCGCAAGCTGACAAGAAGTCTACGCAATGATCGTGAACAGTGGTGGGTAGCGAAAGCAAGAGAGATGGAAAAGGCAGTGGCAATAGGTAGTAGCAGACAATTGTTCAGACTCGTTAAGGAAACCGGAATAAGGAACCCGACCGTTAGCGAAACAATCTGAGAGAAAGATGGACATATTATTCATTCTCAATCCAGGAGATTGGATCGATGGGCAGAACACTTTGGGGATCAGTTCAACTGGCCTTCAGCCACACTTCGGTTTCCCACGATCTCCAGTCAACCTGAATGGCAAGTTAATGTAGGTCCTCCGTCTCTTTACGAAGTTGAAAAAGCCATAGGAAATCTGAAACGAGGGAGAGCAGCAGGCCCTGACAGGTTCACTCCTGAGATTTTTAAGGATGGTGGTTCAGTATTAGCAGTGTGATTAACTGAGGTCTTGGGTAGAATTTGGGAACTGGACGTAATCCCATCTGACTGGTCTCAATCACTGATTGTGCCAGTCTATAAGAAAGGACAAAAGTCCTCTTGTGACAATCACAGAGGAATCAGCTCGACAAATATAGCGTCTAAAATATTAGCTTCAATAATACTTCGATGCCTAACCAAAGCTCGTGAAGAACAGACTAGAGAAAATCAGGCTGGTTTTCGACCTGGACGTGGTTGTATTCACACTACGTCAGGTTCTAGAACTCAGACGCCCCACAATGGTAGTATTTCTAGACCTTAAGGCAGCATTCGACTCTGTTGATCGTGAGGTTCTATGGCAGTGTTTATCACTGAAAGGAGTACCAAAGAAGTACATTAACCTTGTAAAGGCTCTCTACTCGAATACAACTGGTCGAGTGAGAGCTTATGGCGAACTGTCATCAGAATTAATTACCTCAAGTGGTGTTCGTCAGGGCCGTCCACCCTCTCCATCCTTGCTTAACGCAGTTGTTAGGAAACAGGTACTAGGTAAGGATGGCGAATCAATCGATGAAGTAATGAAACTTCATTAGTGGAGATGGCTGGGACGTGTTACGTATACCCAACCACTGGCTGCCTCGACGTGCGATGCTCAATGGTATAGGAGTAGGTTGGAAGAAAGCTAGGGACGGCCAGACCTAAACATGACACAAGTCCATGAAGTCACTGACAAGTGGACTGATCCATGTTGGTAGGTGTAGACTACCTGGTTGGGATCCGCGAGACGATAGCAGCCGATGGTTAGAGACCCTGAATGACATGACCCAAAATCGTTTGCAATGACGCAGCTGCATCCACTTTTTGTGTCCTCCCAAATTCTAATCTCCTAAATCCTCCTTGTCTCTTTCCAAATTTATTTCACTAGATTATACTCTTTAAGTAACATCTTCAAACCCGTCTTTCCGATTACTGCTTATACTCTCACCGCCTCTACCACTATGGGATTTGAATCGACAACTTCATTTCTGTGCTAATGTGGTGTGGCAACTCGAAATGATGTACGTACGTACGAAGTTCTACGTTGTTGCTGACTGAAGAAAGTTATCACTGATAATAGGAGATAATTGAAAGTGATCAATTAGCATTGATATGTATCCTAGACTATTAAACGGTGAATTGATTGAAGTACTTAATTTAGTTAGATCGTGGCCAGTATCAAAATTTAGGAGGCAGATTTCGCCCCCCCCCCTATTCGGGACTTGTCAGTTGAATGTACTTGGATTATAATAGTAAAGTCACATTGAAACCTGAATCTAGTACCTACTAATTCAAATACCGACAAGTTTGGATAATTACCAACTTGCTCAAAGAGTATAAAACCTGTCGGATTCTGACTCAATAGTTTAAACGTGATGTTCTCATCACAATACTTGAAGGTCGATCCCAGATTCCATTATGTGTAGGTGAGCAATTTAGCGAATCTCACCCTAGGACTAAATAAAAGCCTAACTGTGGTATTATTATGCACTGAAAACAGATCTCAAAATAATAATATAACCCACCTACTTAATTACCTGTCTATCTACAAATGTGGTCAACCACAACTAACACAATTAGTATTAATGTAGCAACTAAAACTGTACTCAAAATGAACACAGGTATAATTAAGTAGTTATTTTGTAATAACAACAGAAGGGATTGTAATATTGTCCCTTTTTCAGTTTAAAAATAACAGTAATAATGAATAGTAACTGAAACAATAGTCACAACCGTGAGATTTCTGCTCCAAAATATTGTAGAGAGAATAAAAAAAACTGGCGGAGAAAAAATGCTGAATAATAACACTAATAGTAATACAGTTTACTTGACGAATATTTGAATTGATCATTTCGAGGTGGAGAAAAAAACAGGTGTCACATAAGAAAAATAAACAAAGTTGTCATGGATGGTAGTAGGTGAAGTAAAAAAAAAGCTGGTAACAATATAGAACTAAGTAATAAACGGCTAGTCAAGTTCGGAAAAATGAATTCCTAGAAAAAGGACAATAAGTAATAAAAGCCCACAACCTTACTACTTGATCAAGAGGGGGGGAGGGGGGAGGAAAGGATTGCAATGATAAAGATAATAATAATAATCGTAGTAGTACTAGTAGTAGTAATATTAGCATGTAATTATATATATATGGAAACGGAGACATTTCAACAGAAAAGTAAGTACACAATAAATAGTAACAATAGAAGTGATGAGATTCACATAAATAGACTAATATCTATGAAAAGTTGCACAGTTCACATAAGTCCTGTGTAACTGTAGCAACAAGAACACCAATGTTAACAATAATAATACAACTGACAACAGTGAACCATAATAAAAGATAAACAGATAAGTTAATAAACACATTGAAGACAAAACATTCAATTCATGATATGACAAAAGAAAGAATGAATTACAAAAATTGTTATTTAACTAGAAAAATAATAACAATGAGCGAATAAACACTTCAATGTAAATGATAATAATAATAATAATAATAATAATAATAATAATAATATAAAGGCATATTGAATGTATCATTACTAATTTTCATCTGTGTGATTGTCACACAGTTTTGAAGAAAATAAAAGAGATAAAAAGAAGATCAACAACAAAACTGAGGGAAACACATTCAATTATGTATTTATGACAAATTTTGATAATTTAATTAAAGTCTCTAAACAAGAATAATCCAATAAAGTTGATGTATCACCAAAATCATAATCTTCATTAGCTATTTTACGTAATATACGTCGGATAATTTTACCACTACGTGTTTTTGGCAATATAGGTGCACTCTAAACATAAATAAAGAAAATATGAATACAAGAGATGAAGGATTAGATTCATTAGAAAATTGTTCATAGACTATAATTATTGAATTTCAATGAAACTATGAAAAGATCAATATTTGATAATCATTGGAAATCTGGGGATAATAGATGACCATTTCGTTCTGGTATAAGGCTCTTCAGAACGAATCAACTGTTTAGTGCTTACAAGTTTTCAATATTGGGTCTAACTTCAATTGGTTCATGATTTTAATGAAACTATAGAAAATAATGAACGACTCGAAAACTTTGATTTTCAGTATTGGTTTATGCATAATTTTCTATTTTGTCATTTTGTACTAGATTATGGATGCTCTTTCTTTCATATTATCGTTGATACTGTATTCTTTAGATATGTTTTGTTATTTATCCTATAAAATTTCATGTCGTCATGTTGACGTGGTACGTGAAATTAGGCCGACGTACATTTATTCCAGGCTCTACGTTGTTTCTGGTTAACTAATCGTCGAGTAAATATGTTAGTGTAATCTTACGAAATTTAATAGATATTGACCTATTCCCTTTCAAAATACTTCTAAGTTGTGACAATGTACGTTTTGCATATTCATTTCCACTCTTTAAAATACCTCTGAAAGTCCTCTGAAGCAAAGCTCTTCAATTACCTGACCGTTTCTCTACTCAATGTTTCCCTAGAATGATGTACACAGACGAATATATCAAATTCAAGTCATTAACAATCACTTGGTGAATGAATCAGTGATAAGAAGGAAAAGTGATCAGACACGTTTAATGGATGTATCGACACAGGGAATCGATAGTCATTTAGATCTTGAAATCTTAAATATTTTAGCTGAAACGTTTGACTGACTTGAAAAGAGCCATTTTCCTTAATGCTTTCTCTTCATAAATAAACTTCAACATTTATTGCATGAATTTCCCGAAATGTTTTCACCATCACTTGGACTCAGAAATTTTTGGAACCAGTGAAAAGGTTGGAAAAAGCATGGAATAAATACTAAAACTGGCTAAAAACAAAAATGTCACATATAAGCGGCCTTAAACACATGTCTCTTGGACTCTGAGGTCGCCTTCCTCGATCGACAAGATTAGCAATATTAAACCAGTTTTCTGAGGCTACTTATGATAAAATATCTTCGAACCAGATACAGAACTTTTCCCGTAATAAAACGTGAAGTGAATTCTTGGAAACTTAATTCTTTCAATAGTTGAAATCATGAGTCAATTGAAGCCAGACCACCATGTAAAACCTGGAAGCACTGGACGGCCGTTTCGTCCTAGATGGGACTCCTCAGCAGTGAGCATCCACTTGACTCTTTACAATTCTGAACCCAAATGAGTTATACAACTTGAAAGCACTGAACTACTGTTTCTTCTTAGTATGAGGTTCTTTTGTGGTGCCCATCTACGAACCCACATGCGGGAATCGAACCCAAAACCTTCGGGCTCATGCGTGGTCCCTAAACCTAACATTAAAAAACTCCACTGTATTGACTAATTTGACGTAATAATATTACGTAAAATGACCATCAAATTGTACTACTTTTTACAACAAATTCTATTTGTAAAAAACAAAGCAAAATAAAGAATAGATATGGACAAAAAGACATAATTATGTTAACCAGAGAGAAAAGAAATTTGAATATATAATTACATTCCAATATTTAATAGGTGTTTAGTATTTTCAGTCAACTTATCAGTATTTATTATTAAGTGAATTCATCTTAACACAGTAAATAGTAGTCCATTAACTTATTCAGTATGATATTTACGACTACTAGAAATCATATTGAAATTACTCGAGAAAATAATTCAGTTTAATTTTAAAGTAAGAAGGTGAGAACAATGAATAGTAACTCCTGCCAACTACTTATGGACCAATACGATACATATATTTTTATCATATAATCGATAAGTAACTAAATTATTCATATTCGTGTTCCTCTTATCATAAGCTTTATTTTGACTTATGAACTATTATTATACCATTTACTACTATTGAGTTATCCCCAGTCACAGTCACTTTTGGCTAAATCTTGTACAAATGTTGTTTCCTATTTTATGCTACAATGTGATCTGTTTGGTTTGTATATAAACTCAGTTTGTTTGAAATATAATTATTCATATCTCAGAGGCTGACATTGGTGTTCTGGACTTAACAGACAGGGCTAGGTAAGAAGCACGATCGATAAAGACTCTAGAATGCTCGTACAAATTTTGTCAGTCATTGGTTCGGTCGATAAGTCACCGTTCTACAATTGGCGGTATCACTACGCTACGCAATCATAGGTGCACAAACCCACAAACAGTTAAGAATGCTGATCGACATAAAATGTAGGTTAAACAAAGGTTCCGATCAGTACTAACAACGAGACTAAAGGTAACAATTGCTTACTTATTACACAATGATCAATCACAATAAACAACAAATCTATTACATAATTACGATTTCCTTTATTCTAGTAAAAAACAAATTCAAGTCTGTAATTCTATTTCAGTGGTCATAGTAACCTTTTGAATAGCATACAATCTTGTTATTATCATCATCATCATCATTAATTCATTATAAACGATAACTATTCTATTTGATGAATAATTTACAAGAATGTTTCATATAAAAATGAGTTCATCAAATATTATTTACTATAGAGATGATTAGAATGTGTCAAATAAGCAAACTATTAGTAAGATTCAAACAAATAATAATGATAATAATAATAATCATAGGTTATCAAATGAATTCCATTATAATGAGTTGATTCTTGTATTTATACAGCTAGATATGAATGATAATTTTGTATTCAAGTTAAAATTTAAAGTAATTTAATGAATTATCTAATTTCAATAGTTGAAACCATGAGTCAATTGAAGCTAGACCACAAAACCTCTTCTCATAATAATCATCTGCTCACTAGTGACTGTCTTCAAGAGGCATTTCCTGGAGTTCTAGTGAGAAGCCATGACCAGTGGAGTTCAACCATGTCTGTTGTGAGATATCAACTCATTGAAGACAATAGTGTACGGTGTGTGTTATTGGTCTGATCGATAAATCACTATTCTCCAATTGGCGGTATCATTACGTTATATACTGATAGGGGCACAAACCCAATAACTATAACAAAACAAGAATATTGTAAGTAATTGGTAATGTCAATAGATCTCTTTATAACTGTGATCAGTATGAAAAGTTGATAATTTAATTAATTCTGTTCTTTTAATAAGTCAAAATTCATCTGTACATAGGTATTTATTATTTAAGATCAAAAATGTCACTTATAATTAGGCTATTTACATAATTGTTTTACAGTTGTTAGTAAAATGATAACGTATTAATTTATATGATGATATAAAACCAAAGACTGATGAAAACGTAAAGGCAAGGATTAGAAAAACAAGCACAGCATTCCTACAGTTGAAGAATATATGGAACTCAAAACAATGACAATACATTTAACTATCATGTAGGTATAACGATTGATTTTACTTGTTTTGAAGTCTATCTATTTGAGAAATGAATTGTTTTCACAGTTTGACTAAAATAAAATATATATATATATATATATATATATATATATATATATATATATATATATATATATATATATATATATATATATATATATAATTACCTGTATGTAATCTGGAGTAGCAAATGGTCCAATTTTTGTTCGAATCATTTGACATAATTCTGATTTCATTTCCTGTGTAATTATATCACCATTCATGAAACCATTCATATGATCATTTAGTATAGAATCTTTCAATGTAACAAAACAATATAAACATTCACCCTTAACTGGATGTTTTCGACCGACAACAGCAGCTTCACTAACATTTGGATCTAATAGAAGAGCATTTTCTACTTCTGCTGTACTAATAAGATGACCGCTAACATTCAGCATATCATCTAAACGACCTGATTTATGGAAATATAGAAAGTGAATAGAAAACAATATTTATACACATAAATGCAATTTTATAGCTTCTCCTTAGTTTATCATAAAACATACATCGATTTTAGTATTTCATTATGTCAAAGTACATTACTGATGAATTTACCTTTAGAAGTTGTACGTTATCGGTGTTACGCTTTAAAAATCGATTACTAAAACACTTTTATGATGAGTAAAACTACAGTGATCATGGTTAAAGCAAAACTGAAAGTCTCAAACTATCAGTATGGTTCATTTTTAACTTGATCAGAAGTTACCGTATATTATAAATAAGTGCTGATTTTTTCTTGTGACAATAACCATAAGTACAGTTTTTCTAAATCGTATTTCTGTAAGGCTTTCCCCATTTACTGATTGGTTCCTGCTACTTAATTTACTAGTTTTTTCTATATATCTTAAAGTCATCTTGGTCATTGTATGTATAGAATAGTTTCATTACGAGCTGAAGAGTCCCACAATATGACGAAACGGCCGTCAAGTGCTTCCAGGTTTTCCATGGTGGTCTAACACCAATCAGTTCGTGATCTCAATCTCAATCTCAAATAATCTCCAAAACCCTATACTGATAAAATGAAATTTCAACTGAATATTATGTTTAGAAAATAGTTTAATTGATGTAAATCGTTGAAAGATATAAATAATTCAACAATGATCATCGTAAAAAGATAAACAGACAGGCAGTAAATACAGAATATAGAATGGGCAATAAATGGATCTATTGGAGAATAATAGAAACGCTGATAGTTAGAAATGATTTTCTGCTCAATCAATCGAGCAACAACAACTAGAGAAAATAGTCAAATAAACTGGAAGTTGTATTTTTTTCCCTTTAGAACTAGGAACAACAATTGAATGAAAGAAAGGAATGAAAAGTAACCAATCAGTTAATCTACAATTAGGCATATACATACTAGTACTGTATTAAAAAGCATTTCTTATTTTTAAAAAATAGAAGGAAATTCTAAATTGTATTCATGGAAAATGATGTATAGTTTGTAGAAGTTTGTACATACAGTTAGAATATGAGTTGAATATCAAGAGAACAATAACTAAAAAGAAAAATCATAAACACTAATGACAACAAATTAACTTATAATCTAGAATAGAAAATGATAGAAATTAACCTTTGATAAGGTTTAGTTTTGTTAACTCTAAGATTCATTAAAAAAAAAGCAGAAATTAATGATCGGTGAACAAAGAAACAAACATTAAGGATTATAGTCAATTTGTATAAATGATTAATGATGCTTTTTTATACATATCTGTATGGTTGCGTTAATGAATGAGGTTACGCTAGTCAGGTCGTAAATATCTCGGATAGTGTTTGCTTCATTTAAAAACAAGTATAATGATCGACCAGTCAGTTAGTCAGCTACAACATACGACCAGGCACATATATACATCACTCCAAGTTGCCATACCTCATTAACACAAAAAGATGGACACCGGATTCATAAAAGTAGTTAATTCAGAGGTGGTAATATATAAAAGAAAGATTGCATATATGGATATAGTACAGGAAGAAAGAGTTAGTTCTTAGAAAAAAAAGATATGAAACCATTTTAATCTCTTAGTTTAAGGGAAGACAGAGAGTGTATACACCTACGCCATTGTGATCAATTCTGAGCCATGTCACCAAGAGTCTCTAACCATTGGTTACGATAGTCACGAGGACCCCAACCAAGTAGTCTGCATCTACCAACACGGCTCAGACTAGAAGTTAGTGACTTCAAGCACTGATGCCACATTTTGGTTTGGCCGCCCCTAGCTTTCTTCCAACCATCTCCAACACCGGTTAGCATTGCACGTCGTGGTAATCGGTGTTCAGGCATACGTAACACGTGGCCCAACCATCTCAGTCGATAAAGATTAACAACCTCATCAACTGATTTACCATCATTCCCTAATACCCTGCGTCTAACCTCACTATTACTTACCCGGTGATCCCAGCAGACGCCAGCAATATTTCTAAGGCATCTGTGGTCAAATACTAGTAGCTTACGAGTATCTTCTACTCTTAATGGCCATGTTTCGCTGCCGTAAATTAAAACAGAACGGACTGCCGCGCAGTATACTCGTCTTTTATTGATAGACGGATATCTCGCCTTCGCCAGAGGTGACGTAAGTTGGCAAAAGCCAAGCGAGCTTTCCGAATCCGTGCTGAGATTTCGTCAGACACCAACCCATTAGGGCTGATCAGACTTCCAAGACAAGTGAAGTTGTCAATGATCAATCACCCTTTTGCAGGATATATATATATATATTCCCGTTGACGCGAATTCATAAAGAGATTTGATATGTGCGTTATTATGATTCATAACTAAATCAATAAATGACATTCATTTTAATCCTCACCACTTATACCCCTTCTGATCTTCATGCAACCTGTCTTTGTTTGATTATCAATCATAAAACTGTAACCTCTTTATGACTATGACTGTTTCATATTGATTTACCGTTGTAGCATCCATGGTTACTGTCCGATATGTCGACCTTTTATGGTGAGAAGGTAGCGTCGATGCTGATGATTCCTAACTGAGGGAAACACCTTACCTTATTTGAGTAAAGTTGGTAGTACGAAGTCGCATACATACCTTAGTTTTGCTGATGTTAGTCTTACCGCTCTCTAACTGAGCTGCTTGGTATAATATAATCTAAAGGAACAAACCTTCCTCTCAATATGGTTCGACTGGTTTATCATGATAAACGGGCCCGTCCATCACGTCAAGATAGCAGCTACTATCAGGACCTATCTACCTACTTCAGATTGAGTAACTGGACAGTATTGATGGCTCTCACATAAAAACCATGTGGCTCAAAACTGATAATATATACTTGTACTTATCAAATGAATTATCTTTTGAGCGGTTGTATCTGCTAATTTGGAATTCTAACGAAAATAATGCTTTCTTTATCACTTATATGACCGTACTTCCCCATTAGAAACTGAAATGTCATCAACTAGGTCGATTATTTCACTCAAAGAGAAACATTGTCTTTTTTATAGTTTCAACTGTGATAAGCAAAGAGTGTTCATGGGGTTTTAAGTCATACCAACAGTGATTTTATTATGAGAATAACTTATGATAACAGTATGAAACTGTCTATATACAAACAGATGCAAAATAAAGAATATTTCTTCTAACTCAACTCATAACACAATTACTCAATCGAATAGACTAAATCTATAAAAAAAACAATATAATTTCGTCAGATTTTTCTGGGACATATCACATGAATACAGCAAGAGAGAATTGAAACGAGTGCGAATCCAAATATAGATAAGTCTATATATTTAGACCAGTACTCAATGATTACAAATTACAGACTACACATTTTAATGTGACCACTATCAGACTTTACTTATTTATTTTGGCATCATCAGTTAACGAATCAACTTTACTCACTTTTATTTTACTAATCTTTACAAACCACCTCTCGATTGTTTCTTAATTAAAAACGTGAAATTATAATATGTAGACGAACTAAGCGGATTTCAGACAGCGCGAAATCCACTTATCCATATGGCTAAAAACCATTTTGTCATAGCTGATGTCAGTTTGTGATGAAAACTCTAACGTTAAACTCTAAATCCTAATACTAATTTCTTACACTAATTTAAAACCCTTTTTGACCCTAGAAAGAAGGTGACTATTCTCAAGATCACTTTAGCATCACTCAAAGGTCGTTCTTAAAATATAGCCTCACCATGGAAACTTTATTCAGTTTTTATAAGTTGATTTATACAAAATACTATTAGTTACCTGTTATCCAAAAATCTCCATCTTTATCTAACACAGAACCGTCACCAGCAACATAATAACCAGGAAAACGTTTAAAATAAACTGATTCAAATAATTCATAATTATTATTGATTGTTCTCATCATACCAGGCCATGGTTTAGCAAAGACCAAATAACCTTCTACATTGATACCTAGTGTTTTTGAATTTTCTGTTAAATCTTCACCACTCTCAGATAATATTCGAGCATCAATGCCAAAGAATGGTTTAGTAGCACAACCAGGTTTCATTATATTTGCTCCAGGTAATGAAGTAAGCATATGTCCACCAGTTTCTGTTTGCCAAAATGTATCTACAATTGAACATCTACCATTACCCACAACATTATAATACCATTCCCAAGCAGATACATTGATTGGCTCACCAACACTTCCAAGAACCTAAAAAGTTTGTGTTTTTTTTATGAAAAAAGATAAACATGTAATTATACTACATTGAAACTCTAGTTCCATTCAACAAAATTTTTAAATGTCATTGTTAATACACCATCTCAGTCGGACAATTGTTAAAAGAAATGAACGTTGAATTATGTGACAAACTTATAGCTCTCTCTATACAGCAGGAAAAGTTAGCTATTCTGCATTGAAAATAAATCGCTAAGTTTAACATAGAAAAGAGATGTATCTAACTGCTTTGTTTACATTGGCCAACTTTAGACCTAATAAGTTATCTTAACAATTGGGTTGAATTATATAAACCCCTCGGTCTTGCATTCTTTTAAAACTGAAATCTATCTTATTCAAATATTACTGTAACTATCATCATTATTACTTGAATTATTTATTTATTAATTTACTCGAACACAAATATTGGTACAAAGGGGTAGCAAAAAATATATGGGTCACACAAATCACTGAATTTCTGTATGGGCTGCGATACTTTTCAGGTGCATAAATCAAAGCTGATGATTTTGTTAAGAGACAGTTCCCCGAACCTCTGACCCATAGGCCTAATCCACAAGGAAGTGGAGCAACGTTAGATGTGGTCATATGGTAGTCGGTCATCAATAACAGGCTCGTACTATTTCTTAGTGAAAGCATGTCATTTCATACATTACGTAATATTCAATTAAACATTTAACTTGACGTGTAATTACATTTTTATCTTACTTAACTACTTACGCCCGTTACCCGTCGTGGAGGAGCATAGGCCACCCCCAGCATTCTCCATCCAACTCTGTCCTGGGCGATCCTTTCCAGTTGCTATTCGTCCTAATTTCCGCTCAACTGGAAGCTGGTTTGTTGTTGCTGATGATATCCGGTCAACGGACATTCAGTATCTTGAGTAAACAGTTGTATATAAATAATTGTACCTTTTTGACTATGATTGTGGTAGTTCTCTAAGATTTCAGCTCCGGATAGTTGAACTGTTTTGACGTTCTCATTGAAAATTGTGATTCTGGTATTGGTTGACAGTTGTTTTGAGGTCCATATGTTCTTCAACTGTGAGAATGCTGTTCTTGCTTTTCCAATCCTTCCCTTTACGTTAGCATCAGATCCTCCATGTTCATCGATTATGCTGTCCAGGTGAACGTGAACGTTTCCACATCTTCCAAAGTTTCTCGATCAAGTGTGGTTGGGTTGGTGTTCTCCGTGATGAATTTGAGGATCTTGCTTTTTCTTTTGTGTATGTTGAGACCTAATGCTGCAGAGGCTGCTGCTACACTCGTTGTCTTCAACTGCATTTGTTGGTGTGTGTGGGGTGGAAGGACCAGGTCATCTTCACATTTTTATCTTAGTGACGCCGTATGTTACCTATATTTATGCTTATTATTAATTTTGAGTGATATTTAAACTTATTTAGGTGAATATTACATACTAGACATTATTACATGAACAATTTTATCTTAATATTATTAGTAATCCCAAATTCATATCCTATACTTCTTAAAAGATGTATTTGCTTTAAATTTTATTATTCCTTTGGATCATTAACTGGAACCTGATGAGAATTTATACAGAAAATGTATTCGTTGTCCAGCTAGTAAGAGTATAGTATACGGAAGAGCTTAAAACAACAGCGGCAAATATTCCACCAGTTTTTAGTCAACCAGAAAATAGCCTTTGTCAATGGATAGTTTATGGAAAACAAAACAAGAATATTGCAGTGTACATTGATTCCATATATGTAAATAATTTTTTTAGAATCTACCGGTTAATCTGGCTGTAAACTGAAAAAAAACAATGACATAAAAATCTGTCCTTACAGATACAAATTATCCGTCTTCTCAAGCCCTTATATAAGGACCCAGATTAATTTATACGAGTCCACCCACTGTTCGCAGTTAGGTTTAGGGTTGCCGTTTTTATCACGAATAGATGGCATCAGATATAATTTAGAAATACAATGTAGCCAAACAGAACGAATTTCATGCAAAAACAAAATGCAACAGTCTATTTGATTCGTTCGTATATAAAACATAGTGCCACCGAATTAATATTTAATTTACGATAGAGGGTTTGAGGTTATGATTTAGGTAAAGTATCGTTTAGCCAGTTATATGCAGCCTACAAAAGCAGAATCGGGGATTTGACAAGGTTAACACTATCATATTTACTTTATGGTGGTAAAAAGTAATTTTTTTTAAAATCAATTTAAACGTTTTGAACAGTAAACAAAGGTATTTCGGCCGTTAGTTATAGGTGATAATTGAATTTGATTCAAAAACTTTAAACTCCACTTTCTTGATCCTGATTGACTTGTCCCTTCCCTATACTTTCACTGATCAATTTGTATATTTCCTATTTAACCAAACGTCAAATTTAGTAAAATACAAATACTAGTCCGAAATATTATTTTTAATTTAACTGGATACGTCAATAGCAACAGAGATGTATTCATATAATACCTTACATTATACTATATACCAATAAAATTCACAACAATTAGAAATTGACAACACAATAACGAATACTCACTTTTAATGATGTACGATCATAACATTGGACGTATTGATCACCAGCTTTTATTAACGTACGAATTGCTGTTGGAGCTGTATAGAATTTTGTCACTTTATATCGATCTACGATAGACCAATATCGACCCGGATCAGGCCAAGTTGGAATACCTTCAAATATTACACTTGTAGCACCGTTTAATAATGGTCCATATACAACGTATGAATGACCTAAAGAGAAATGATAATTAAGTTATTTGTGCCTTATCTTTGATAACATATTTGTTAATTTTCAGAATATAAACCTTTTAAATATTAACAATGTCATAATGAATATTATATTGTACATCAATTATTTACCTATTTAAAGTAATTATATCAATTGAAAATCTACCTAGAATTTTATGTACACATATACTACTAAATATTTCTATTACTTGTGGGAAATGTTTAAACTGTCTAGTTTGAAAAATGAGAATTAAGCTAAGTTTCAGAGAGATCCTAAATAAAAACAACTCAAGCAGAAAGCCTGAACAGAGATTGATAATGATTGTAGAACCATTAACATTTTACAGCCTTTCAACATTTTACACTCATAACTTTACATATGGAATTGAACCTAAGACCTTCAGGTCTGATGATGAAAATGATACCCTTAAACTATTGAGTAAGGACCACAATGGTCTAGGTAGTGGTCGAATTAAAATAGATTAAGTACTATTCGATTTAATGACATAATGAATGATGAATCAAGTTTTTGAACCAATGAGTTATGATTCCAAAAATCTGCACATACTCCACGATCCTAAAGGATACACCTAGCACACAACACCCGAAAATCAGACCGTAATCGCCAGTTGTTAGATTTTGTGGGGCTGTGGTGCACTAACTTAATGTCACTGATTCACAGATTTAAAAATCCATGCTTTCCATTTTGATTAACCGAACCTAGTTGTACCGTTAGCTTTAATACGATAAACGCAGCTTATAGTTAAACACACCAACTTACAAGGGTTAAGTGGGATTAACATCGATTTCGTATTTATTTATTTAAACATATAAATACTGGTACAAGTAGGCACCAAACAGATATGCGTCACATAAATCATTCGATTTGTGTGAAGGCTGGGATACTGACTGGGTGCCCAGACCGAACCAGGTGGTTTTCTCAGGAGGTCACACCTCAAGCCTTCGACCTAAGAGTCTGATCCACAAGGCAGTGGAGATGCAGTTCCATGGTAGCCGGTAACCGACAATAGGTTCATACGCCATTTTTTCCTTCAGCATACTGGAACCCATGTGCACCATTGGTTTGGAATGAGGGTTTTCCAACTCCCCTATGTGGACCCTCCATATCCACCAACCCAATTAAAGCGCCGGACACTCGCTTTTCGTTTTCTCAATTTCGTAAACAACACGCCCACCGCGATAAGACAGTGAGTAGGACTTCCCTGGTAGTGGCTGTATATGCATGGCCATGTAAGTAAGAGAAACAAATGAACATTCCTCAAGATTTAGTGGTAGTTCCATGAAGACAAGGAAACTGACAAAGCCATCTAGCTTCATTCGACAGTTATCAGCTCTCATAAACTTTAATATATTTACATGAAACTAAATAATCTCAATTTTTGCTGTTTTGCATTATCCTGTTTTTGATATGCCCCCAAATGCCCTGGTATGGCCGAGAGTGGGGTGGGACCGCCCTCCCTCCCTCTCAAAATCCCCTCACACGACCACGCGTATACAGCCTCTGCCAGGGAAGTCCTACTCACTGCCTTCTCGCATCACGGATATTGTTTACGAAATTGAGAGGACGAAAAGCGAATGTCCGGCGCTTTAACCGGATTCCAAACCAATCGTGCACATGGGCTCCAGTATCCTGAAGGAACAAATGGCATATGAACCAATCGTTGGTCACCGGCTACCATGGGACTGAATCTCCTCACAATGCTCCACTGCCTTGTGGGTTAGACCTTTAGGTCAAAGGCCCGGGGTGTGGTCCCTTAAGAAAACCACCTGCTTCGGTCTGGGCACCCGGACAGTATCACAGCTCTCACACAAATCGAATGATTTATGTGGTGCATATGTATCTGGTGCCTCCTTGTACCAATATCTATGTGTTAAAAATAAAATAAAATATGTTTTTGATATATTTCGACTTAGTCTTAGTTGGTATATGTACATTCTGTGAGCATTGTCTCAATATATCCATTATAAAACAAATTTAAATACATTCCACTGCTAGATACATTCCATCTATTCTGTATAAATTTTTGTCATAATGGCTATATCGAGGCAATCTGTACAGGATGGACATATATCCACTAAGACTTATTAAATTTCAGCCAACCACCTCCCAGTTCCACCGGTGTGTAACCAACTCACACCTGACGTGGTTGAACTCCAATGTTCACGACTTCTCAGTAGAACTCCGTGGATTACCTCTTGAAACTAGCCGCTAATGAGCACAGAGTAGAATGAGAGAGAAGCTGTCCAATGCTGTCTCATTTTCACTGGTTGTTTAAGGTTAGTCCATGATGTAAACTAAGAAAATTCAAACATCACAAAACTCCCCATGCTAAATAACTAAATATTGTTAAAGATTTTTCATAAACACACTCAGTTGTATACATCTGAACACAGAATCGATTTAAAATAAACTCATTATCAGTATAGCATAACACACCTGTTATCCAACCGGCATCAGCAGTACACCAATATATATCATCTTCATGATAATCGAACGTGTAGAAGAATGTTGTAGCTGTATAAACCATGTAGCCACCTGTGGTGTGTACAACACCTTTCGGTCGGCCTGTGCTGCCACTTGTATAAAGTATAAATAACGGATCTTCTGAATTCACCCATTCTACAGGACAATCAGTATTTTCAGGAATAGTACTGATTATATCATGCCACCAATAATCACGACCATCCTTCAATGGAACATCAAGCCTATTTAAAGTTATCAAGAAGAAAAGTGTTACTAGAAAATTATATCAGTAAAATAAGACCTAACTGGAAAAAGAACATGTCAAATAGACTGATCATATAGTAATAGAGACTGGCAAAAAAACTCCGACTAAAACTAGTGGTGCATGAACCATTTACAAAGAACAAACTTATGTACTTAGATTTAAGCTATACATTTCGCGCGAGAGTGTGTGTGTAGGAAATAATGGTACTTCTCGACTGTCCCTAATAAAATGTATGAAGTGGACTTCGTAACTTAACCTTCTACATTAATAGATCACTGAATAGCAACCAGTCTTATGATTATCTAGCCATTAATGTTAATTGAATTAAATCAACCTTGTTTAACTGACGGGTCATTTTTGGTACGGTCGAAATTTATTTATAGTATGAAGTGAATTCTCTCTTTCTAATTGTCTACATTTTAAATAACAATTTCCTATCCATGATTATTTATGTTTGAAAAGAACTAGATGATCAAATAGATAGAGTTTGATCAACTCTAACATCTACGCAAACATTGGTTACCTATTCAGTGGATCGATAAGTAAACAAACATTTGTCAACTCTTACTTGGTAAGCTATACTTCACTGGGATGAGAAATGACTTCAACCTTCTAAATATTTGTCAGTCAGTCAGTCAGCTACAACATACGACCAGGCATATATATGCATCGGTCAAAGTTGCCATACCGTATTAGCACAACAAGATGAACACCGGATTCATAAAAGTGGTTAAGTCAATGGTGGTAATATATAAAAGAAAGATTGCATATAAGGATATAGTACAGGAAAAAAGAATTAGTTCGTAGAAAGAAAGATATGAAGCGATTTTAATCTCTTAGTTTAAGGGAAAACAATAAACCAAAAGTGAAAATTAATAAAAATTTAAGGTAAAACATTATAATTATTTTGAAGATGCTAACTACATCTTTCAACATAACATTCAGGAGAAACCAATTATTAAATTAATGTATTGACCTGAAGTGAATTTTGTTCAGTTAACCTTATGTACTATTGAATTCAGGTTAATTTCCGTTCATTGAATATGAAATTAGTCATTTAATTGTTAATGTATTTCTTTTGTATTCATAAATTCATGGTGATTTTTTTCGCTCCAATGATGAACAACTACTTAGTATGATAAATATTATACTTACTATTGTAATTAGTATATAGGTGAATAAATAAATAATGCAAATTTGGGCCCTACATTCTAATTAAAGAGTACGAAAGAAGAGGGTAGAAACAATCTCATTCATCATTATGAAGTTTGAGTTGTAAAATAATTAGTTTGATGTACAAATATATATCAAATTAATTTTCATCAATAAAAATTATTTATGATAAAAGGACCTTAAAAGTGAATTTTATTTTCCAATGACAAAAAAAAACTTACATTGAAGCGGGTCGAACGCCATCTTTACTTTCAACATTATTACTGATTCCATTAGTGGATTTAGAGGGAAAAGCAGTAACATGTTGAAATACAACACATCGTTGGATAAAATATCCTTTATCTTCACACATATCCATTGCAGTAGACGCAATTGATTTAAGTTGAATAAGTTTCGACCCTCTCCATGTTCCATCAGCAGTGATAAGAATGCTACATCTGATTAAAAGAAATAAAAATAGGTAAGAGATTTTTTATTACTTCGATATAATAAATATACTGAGGTAACAATTCTACTAAGCGAAATTTGCACAGTTCAAATATTAAATCAATGCGCATAAACGAAACAAATTACAGAATTTAGGGAAAAAAGAAATATGTAATTTTTTAACAGAAAAATGTTGAATAAATACATTTGAATCACTCTATTTTGACGATTTCTCATAATGGCTAATATCACGTACTAATTGTAGTTAAACAACTATTGAAAACTACGAAGCCCTGGACAACTATCTTCTACTGCTATGGTACTTCTCATCAGTATGTATCCAAAACTCATCACCAGAGGTCGAACCCAGGACTCCAATCACGCGCGCGAACGCTTAGCTTATAGACCCCTGAGTCATTCTATACGGAACGGCAGCCCAGTGTTTGTTAGTTTTCAGCGGCTGTTTAACTAAGATCAGTTCATGATTTTAACTAGAGAATCTTCATAACCCTCCAATCTTAGTGATGAATAATCAGCTGAAAAGACAGAACATAATTAAGCAACGAATAATAACGATTATAAACAATAAATCGTTGAAATAATTTAATTAACAAAATTGAGATGGGACAGAAAGTCAGAAGATACAGAAGAGAGAGGAAGAGGTAAGAGGATAGGAAGGAGAAGAGAAAGAACACTGTAATTCCCCTATTGAGGACACATAGACTGATGATAAGGATTTACTGAGCCTCCAAAATAAATCAAAATGATACATGAATACACTCATCTACATGTCAATTTTACTCACATTTCATGATTAGTTAACAACTATTACGTATAGGAGAAATACACAGAATTACTACAAAAACTCAAGCTACATGTCATACTGAACAAAGTTCACATTTAATTGATACAAAGGATACTGCCCCGAAGAAACATAACACTGAAATATACTCAACGTTGTATTGAACAAAATATTACCCTGAAAATAAGACAAATATTACAGAGTAATCATCATATTAAATTAAAATGGAAGTAACGTTGAACGAAAATTTAAGTTTGTATATCATTCACACTCTAGTCGACTAACCCATTGCTCGGCATATCAGAGAAAATAAAGGAAGAGAAGATGTAAAAAGAAACGTTATATATCATAATTGAAAATGATCCATATTTATTTTGTATATAATCTAGACATATCAAATAAAGTGAAGTAACCGGTAATAAATAAATAAACACAAGAAATTGAACGATTAAGATTAGGGGCGGCCAAACCAAAACGTGGCATCAGTCCTTGAAGTCACTAACTTCCGGTCTAAGCCATGTTGATAGATGAAGATTACTTGGTCGAAGTCCGCGTGACTATCATAACTAACCGTTGGAGACTGGGTGATGTGGCTTAGAATCGATCACAATGGCGTAGGTGTATACACTCTTTATCTTCCTTTAAGCCGTGAGATTAAAACTGCCTTATACCTTTCTACGAACTAATTTTTTCTTACTGTATTATATCCTTATATGCAATCTTTCTTTTATATATTACAACCAATGAAGTAACTGCTTCTATGAATTTGGTGTTCATCTTGTTGTGTTAATGAGGTGTAGCAACTTTGACCGATGTATATATGTGCCTGGTCCCATGTTGTAGCTGACTGTAGGTGGATTTGTGAGAAAAAAAGAATTATGTAATGAGTGAGATTGTTTCCAGACAGCACATTTTAATTAGATAAACGACAACTTCAACCTTCTTTCTTTCTGTATGCATGATGTGTTGGAAATACATGATGGAGATGATTTTCTTAAGATAAAGTACATTTTGTGTTGCTTGCTAATTATTTTTAAACCTTTGGAGATATCTATTTCCAAAATTTTTGGCCAATCAGAAATCGCCGAACGGTAGGTGCACATGATTGACCAAGGAATTGTTTTCATTTTCAAGGGATGAGACCCATATATAAGTCTATATTCAATCGATTCGACCTACCAAAATAAACTTCCTTCCCTACTCTTCGTTTCTTCTCTTGCGTAGCTGCGCTTGTGTATAGGGAGAGTGAATATCATCATCAGCTTTCGGACACCGAGTCACGACTTTATGCTTCATCACCTTGTTAATAACTCCACTGAGTATTTTACCTTTTTCAAGAACAGTCATCTAGGATTGTGCTCGGAAAATCTTTTGGAGATCCTTTTTTAGCACCCCTTATATAGTTGCGTCTACATGTGTATGTAATTTATTCAGTCAGTGATTGACCCTGAATTAAATATCATATGTACTGGATAACAAAAGACACTAATAACTGCTTGATAAAGGATGCAGTACACCAAGATACATTATCTAGATGACCGAAGTGCTGTGGTTTTACTTGGTGGAAGTCAAAATATTTTTAAACTTTATCAAAAAACTTCAACCTGTCTGAAAAACAATATTTTGTCCATGTACAATAATTAGACAAAAAGCCCTAAAATTTCGAAGGGATCAAATATATTACGAATATCGTACCAGAAACCCCATTATTAGAACTGTCTAGTGATGACACAAGACAGTTGAAGAAAAATCACTTATAAAACGGATATGTAGGCTTAGTGGCTTTTAAACATATTTGTCATAAGAACCCACAGAAATTCAAAAAGGAATACATTTATTATCTTCCTTTTCAAAAGTAGCTCCTATACGAATCCAATGGTCTAGCTTACTTCATGTAATGATACAAGTGAGTAATATTGTTCCTTGGTGTGGGCAGCATGGAAGTGCCAGTCCCAGCAAATCTCCATTGACAACTGAATTACTAGTATCTAAATGTTTCCGGTTTAGTTAACACCACCTTTCTAAACCTATTTTCTATATGTCCAACGGGTGTTTATGACTTCGCCCCCAAATCCCCTGGTACGGCCGAGAGTGAGGAGAGTTCGCTCTCCCTCTCGAAATACTCTCACATGGCCACGCGTATATAGCCTCTGCCAGGGAAGTCCTACTCACTGCCTTCTCGCATCACGTGTGTTGTTTAGGAAATTGAGAGGACGAAAAGCGAATGTCCAGCGCTTTAACCTTGTTGGTGGACATGGAGAGTCTACCCGGTCAGTATCACAGCCCTCACACATATCAAATGAGATCTGTGTGGCGCATATGTATATGGTGCCTCCTTGTACCAATATCTATGTGTTAAAATAAAAACAAATAAAATAACTTATGACTTCAGTTTGCGAAAAGCTATCCTTGAACACTTGACACTTTATAGTAAAGTCCATGTTAGAGCCTCCAACCTTTGGACTAAGTGTTACACTGGACAACAAGCCAGATTCATCAAAACTCCTAAATCTAGCCCCAGTGGAGTTGGTATCAGTTTTATATAAGTTTCAGAAATAATGAAGCTATTTTGACTAATACATAATACTAGAAGTACAATATTTAAAAAAAGCTGTTGGAAATACTATATTACTTGGCATCGATAATTCGATCGGCAAGAGCACAGGCGGAAAACCCACCAAATACAACAGTATGTACAGCACCAATACGAGCACATGCTAACATAGTCATCAGGAGCTCTGGGATCATAGGCATATAAATGGCAACACAATCTCCCTTTCTAATACCGAGATTCGCGAGCATTTTACCAATTCTTTTGACCTATATGGAGTATTTTAAATAATCAAAAGCAATTGGTCAAATAATTTAAGCCGACAGACTACTAAAAGCATGCAAGAAATTAATTGATTTACAAAAGTGTGAACGAGACTAACAAAAATATAGTCATCAGAATTAATTTATTAGCAAGGGTTTATAATTTCTTATTATTGGTATTCAGGACTACAATTAGTTAGTTGGTGTTTCAAGAGAAACGTACTGGGTTCCAGTTTCAGTATAAACATCAAGATAGGAAGGTAGACAAATCCCTATGATGAGTCCCAAAAAGAACGAAAAGTGTTTTCTGGATTCCACTGCTACCCGCATACTAAATACGTCAGAATTGATTTATTTTAAAGGATTTAGTTGCAAATCATAAGGTCAGTAGTTCAAACCACATATGTATAAAAGACCAGGCATTGTTTTTCAACCAGCATAACACACAACTTGCAGCAGCATGGATGAATTATATTCAATGAGCTCCTAACTTACTACTCAGATATTCAAATATATAGAAACAAGATGAGACATGATATTACTATTAACAAATCAGTACAATTGTCTCTTACAATGTATTCAGTGTTGATAATGAATTGAAACACTTGGACTTTACTATGTTTCAAACAGACATGGAAAAGGAATAATGGATTGCTATTCGAATTTACAAATTTGTTTCTATCAACTAGGTTTTCGCTTTTTTTCTTCGAAAAAGCACCTTGTGCTTTAAAATAACGTAGTGTTTCGTTGTGACTCGACAAACTGAACTTATTGAAGTGGCAGATATACCGAAATAAACATAATGGTCATATCAGGTTAACAGTAGAAATGAGAGCTATGAGTCAGGTTAAAAAGTTCGGAAATTCTAATAACTCGATGAAATAATAAAACTCTCAGTTCAGAAGTATAAAAGTTGACTTCGCTGAGAAGTAAAACAGTCCAGATAATACGTTGTACAAATAAAGTAAGTGTATGCTCCCAAATGCCCTCGTACGACCGAGAGTGGGGGGAGTTCGCTCTTTGACTTGAGGTTCGAAGGCTCTGGATGTGGCCAACTAAGAAAACCACCTGGTTCGGTTTGGGCACCCGAGTAGTATCACAACCCACGCACAAATCAAGTGAATTGTGTGGCGCATATGTATTCAATGCCCCTTTGTACCAATATTTATGCGTCCAAATAAATAAATAACTATCAACAAAAGTTCATGGAAACTACTACACTAATATTTTAACCATGAGTTGTTTGTACAACCAGTGAGTAATATCTGTGAGTGATGCTTAGATACATACACATCTTGACTTCGTTTTGATACAAACTCTGAATTGGGAGAAAATGACAAATAGTCTGCAACCAGTTTAATTTGCAAAACAATTTTTAAAAAAAATGAAAATACAAGGTCTAAGTACCTTGGTCAACATTTCAGAGTACGTCAAACGATTTGTATCATTTGGATCGTTGCCTTCCCATAAAATTGCCACTTTATCGTCAAAACCACGGTCAACATTGCGATCCAAGATATTGTAGCAAATATTTGTGCATCCATCCTCAAACCATTTAACAAAAATAGGTCCTTTACGGCAATCGAAATTGTAACTAAGACATTTTCCGAATGAAGGAGGTGAATGCCAGTGAAACTTCATTGCATATCCCAACCAAAATTCCTTAGGATTGCATAATGCTTTGTCAGACAATAATTTGTGTTCTTCTGCTGACTTAACATGGGCAGATTCTCTGATTAAATCACTAGGTGTAACAACACTCATAACTTTCGCGCGATTTCTTTCCCAGAAGTTTTATGATTAGAGCACAAAATGAATGAATCCAAAAGACTGGATAAGTAACCTAGAATAAAACAAACGTAAGTTTATGACTTAGTGAACATACATTAAAGCTCCTGTTTAACCTAACAATGCAAAGTTAGGAAGGTTACACAATAACATATTATTGTGCACGGGGTTGAATTGTGTAAAGAGCTTGAAAAATGCAGTATTGAGGTAAGGGGAGTTAGCGTGAGTCATTTTTCTTTGCTGTTTGGTAGACAAATTTAATGCTGATGCATAAACAAAGTCAATCTCACCTCAACTCAAGATGCAAGTCGTAGTTACAGGGCAGGATTCATTAAATTGTTTTTCAAGAAATTATCTTTAAGACTCGATTCCCAGTAATACCAAAAAATATAGTTCTCAGTAGAATGCTGTATCAGTTATGGAAATACAGGTGCAAAAACACCAACAACTTACATTCGTTCCAATTTAAGTGTGTGAAACTTCACCATAAACCCACTTCAAATAAAGATTGTTACAAATATGGTGAAGACGAACGATAGGAAGCGTTTACAGGTCATCAGTAATTTAGGAAGCCTACTGAGGATTGTCTTATTAGTTAATATTAGCACTGTTAATAAACAAGTTTGCTTACATAATGACAGTCCATTAATTTAAACTGTCTTATTATATACTCATATTTTACAAGATACGAAACCGTCGAGTAAAGTTACCTATTGACGATATATAAAGAGAAAATCCTGGGAATAACATTTCAAGTGAACTAATGACTAACGCTCTGTGAAGATTAACGTTCTGATCCCCTTCAAACAACTTCTCAGTCAATTTGTTTCAATTCCACATGTGCGACAATAATGAAAAAAATTTTGTCTGCCCTTATGTGAAGTTTGACCAGCTTTAGGTGATTAGACCAATAGTTCAGGCCTAAACTAAAAGTGGGCTATAATAAAGCACATAATCCACGTACTTTAATCTTGACTTCGACGTATGTTTAGTTCGTCGCTGTTTAGGAATACTGCATAAAGTCTCTTATCATCTGAGTCTTACAGAAAACCACTATTAGGCAGATATAATTTGGAAAATGATGTATCCATAAAACTTGAAATAAACAGAACACGCAACTCCTTTGATCACAACTTTTCACAAAGACAATACGCTTGCAAGTCCCCCAGGATACTATGCGTTTGTGATTGTGTCTTTCTCATAATACGAATTCAATTTTAGACTAAACTTAAAGGATCTTATTGAAAAACAAGTCGACGAATGGTTCCATCGAGTAAATTGTGATAGTCACATGATAGACTGCAAAACAAACATATATCTTGCCAAATGAAGACTTTAAGGAAAAAACATGACACCAAAATTACGTTCAAACATTAATATCACCTGTCTACAAGCCTAACGGTATTAACCAAGGTCGTGTGCTTAGGTCCAACGAGTAACGCAACTTTTGAAAGTCTCCGAGCCATTAACACCGATAACTAGACAATCTACTTAATAAAGTAAAAGTAAAATATTAATCACGAAAATCCCTCCATGTTAAGGCAATTTCTGTTGAGCGAGAATAACTTGCCCACTTACTCAGTTACTATGTAGAATATCATATACTTAGTATTAGGGCGATCAGTGATATGTTGAGACCAGGCAAATTCTTTAATGGAAGCTATTATTTCCTGTATGGGAATTTGAGTTAGGTATATCTGTTGTGGATTTTGTCGATTAAATTTGAGGAGTTGCCATCTTGGGGAACTACTACAACCAACTTTAAAAAGGTACGAGTATTTATAAATAATTGTTCACGCAGGACACTGAATGTCCGTTGACCGGATAATGTCACCATTACCTTACTGTGGAAGAAAACAAACTGGCATCGAGCTGAGGAGGAAATCTTAAAATGACGTTGGAAATTGATAGGATAAACCCTACAGAAATCTTCAAACTGCATCACGGGGTAACCGCTAACTTGGAATCCTTAGGGGAAAAGGAATAGAGGAAGCCCAAAGAACATACTGTGTTGGGAACTGGAATCAGGTATCGAAAGAATGAATAGCAACTCGAAACTACTGGAGAGGATTGTACAGGACAGAAGGGGATTGAGAATCCTGGTGGGCGACCTGTGCTCCTCCATGAGGGGTAACGGGCGAAACACGTGGTAAGTCAGTGAGCAAGTAAACAGATCGTTCAAATTAACATTTGTCAAAGGTGTGTATTTGCCCTCATATATGTCTGTTTTTTTATGCGAATTCAATCAATGGTTTATATCAGCAAAACAAATCTTTACGTCTACGAATAGTTTCACATCCAACTTCTTCAGTACGCAAATATCCGGTGACCAGCTTGCCTGAAAAATACTCCGATACTAAATATGTAGAAGACCTCTGATATACAGCTGTGGTCTTATTGAATACACAGAGCGTTAAGTCCAATAAAATGTGCTAAATAAAATACAAAATCGACAATAAGTAGTGCTAGATGAATCTAAGATCTTTTCAAGCAAGATTTTGCACCCTTTATTCTGAGCCCATACTTCAAATGGTTCAAATGGTTGTGGACGGAATAGAAGAAGCTTTCGCTTAACAGGCTTCCGTGTCTAGTAGCAGGGGATCACCAAATCCTCCAGGCAGGAACCTAGGTATGTTAACAATAAAAGAGGAAAAGAGATTGGTAAATCATAATGTGATGCTGTTCTTGGTCCTTAAGAATAGGTCAAGTTGCCTCTTGAAGGACTCTTGAGAAGTCGCTTGGACTAGCTCGGCTGGCAGCGAATTCCAGCTTTTGACAACTCTTAAGGAGTAGAAATTGTGTCTACATTCCGTCTTGCTATGTTGTGTTTCCAGTTTCTGGGTGTTACCCCTTAGGTTATTATTCGAACTAAGCTTAAGTAGGTATTTAAGAGGATGTCCAGAAGTGTTAAGAATACTATAAGCCATTAATAAATCACCTCTAAGACGCCTATATTCGAATGGGTAAAGGTCTAGTGAACGGAGGCGTTCTTCGTAAGGCTTAGATTTGAGTCCTCGGACTGATTTCGTGGCTCGCCGCTGGATACGCTCCAAAGTGACCTTGTCCTTTTGGAGTGAGGAAGGGAGTACTATGTTTCCGTACTCTAAATGGGGACGGATGAAACTATTGAAGATTGTGTGGAAAGTTCTTCCGTCAAACTGGCCAAAAATGCGCCTCAACGTTACCAGTGCAAGGTTTGCTCGGAAGGCATTTTTGTCACAGTTGGCGTAAGACTTCAAATCATGGGGCACCAAGACTCCTAAATCTTTTTCGACTTGGGATACTACTAGAGAGGAGTTTCCTAAGTTGTAACTGTAGTTTGCAACGTGTCGCAGATGGACTACATTACACTTTGAAGTGTTAAAGGTAAGTCTGTTATCGTCTGCCCAACTTTGAAGTCGAGTCAGATCCTCCTGAAGTGCCTGTGTATCGTCTTGGTTGCGTATCTCTCTCCAAAGTTTCACGTCGTCGGCAAAAAGTAATAAATCTGACGTTACCTGTTGAGGAAGATCATTTATGTAGATCAAGAAGAGAAGAGGCCCTAGTACTGAGCCCTGGGGGACCCTACTAGGACATTCCATAGCCTGAGATAAAGTGAAATTAACCCTAACCTTAAAGTGTCGATTTTTTAGGTATGAAGTAAGCCAACCGATTAGGGTTGGTTTGATACCTAGTCGTTTGAGCTTGTTGATAAGACACAAGTGGTTAACCTTATCAAAAGCTTTTGAGAAATCAAGGTAAATGACATCAACCTTTCCCTTGCAATCGAGGATGCTTGTCCATCTGTCCACCGCAGTCAGCAGGTTGGTTATACAAGAGTAACCCTTCCTGAAACCATGCTGTTGGGGTGAGAAGAAATTTAAGGACAGTACATAGTCATTTAAACCGTCGCATATCAGGGACTCCATGAGTTTTGAAGGTAATGACAGAAGAGCCACCGGCCGATAACTTGAAGGTTCATTGCGTCGACCACCTTTGAAAATTGGTGTGATGTGAGCCAACTTCCAATTTTCCGGTAATTTGCCTCGGCTAAGCGAGTGAGAAAACATCACGCTAAGCGGCGTTGCCAGGATTGAGGCTGCTTCCCTCAGTATGGCAGGATGAACCGTATCCGGGCCAGGAGAAGTGTCTAGTCTCATGTGCTGCAATTTCCGGAACACCAAGTCAGCGCTTAGGTCCACTTCAGAAAGTCCTGTGGAATTGCAGATGAAACTGTCGTCAGTAAAGTTGATGTCAGCCGGTTGAAATGTTTGAGAGTAATGTGCCGCCAGAAGGTTAGCGGCGTCGCCATCGTTGTTGGTCGGGCCGTTAAGACCTAGCAGTTGAGAAACTCCAGTTTTGGCTTGACGAAGAGAGGCTGCATAACGGAATAGGCTTCTAGGGTTAGAGGCGAATTTGTCCATAAGTTTTGTTTGGTACTGAAGCCTGTCTTCTCTTATAGCCTTCGTGCATATGTTCCTGATATGTTTATATTGCCTATACGCTCCGTCGTTATCAGTTCATTTTTATTCCGCCCAACAGTGCCTTTTGCGGCTTAGCAGGCGAAGGGTACGGCTCTTGAATACTGTAGGTGGCTTGCAGCTTTTTGGAACCGTTTGAGGAACTGAATGGTCTGTAGCACATAAGAGCGTGTGCAGTAAGAAGTCCCAATGACCATCCACATCGAGTTGAGGGTGAACATCCCAAACCACCTGTTGTAGATAGTCATGTAGAGCTGGCACATTCAGCCGTTTAAAATTCCAACGCAAATTATTGTTGGGATACCTTAGCTTAGTTTTGATGACAAAACTGAAGGCTATGACGGCATGATCGCTCTTTCCCAGATGAGCCAGGATTGAGAGGTTGTCAACTAGGAATTCTTCGTTTGTGAATACACAGTCTAAGCGCG
The DNA here is from genome assembly GCF_000699445.3 of Schistosoma haematobium. NCBI lineage: Eukaryota > Metazoa > Platyhelminthes > Trematoda > Strigeidida > Schistosomatidae > Schistosoma > Schistosoma haematobium. Next base: position 34,585,513 of record NC_067199.1, on the reverse strand, counting down.
ATGGTGTCTGACTGTTTCTCCAACGAGTTGCCGACCTCACATTTTCGTATAATCTCAAGTCATCGATGAGGTTGAAGAGCCGAGCTTCAATTGAGTTGTCACCTCCAGTGTACGTGTGTTCCGCGGAGTTGACTCTAGGGAGATTAAAGTCCCCTAGAATCAGGATGTGTGTGAAACTGAGACGGGTAGAGCGGGATAGTCCTTCCAGCATACGACTATCGTACTCGATGTCGGCAGTTGGCTTCCTGTAAATGACTCCGACTAGACACCTCGAAGTACTAGACAATCTTACAGAGCACCATATGGATTCCTCAAGATTGTTAAACTCGAGGTTATGAACTTGGTGCACCTCTAAGCAAGAGCTTATGTATATGGCTACTCCGCCCCCAATTCCTGTTTTTCTGTCGTTGCGGAACAAAGTCATCCCAGGCAATGCTAACTCTTGGTCCGAGAACTGAGAAGATATCCAGGTTTCAGATATTCCTACCAGATGGACCTTATTAGCGTTGCTAAGTTCACGTAATTCATCCAGTTTATTTGGTAGACTCGCGGCGTTCATATATAAGCAGTTTATGCTTTCAATTTGGAACGCGTGAGCTTCATCCTGTTTTTCTGTATGAGCCTTATGTGAATGGACAGGTATCCCACCTATATAAGGTTTGCCGAGGTGGTAGGCCCTGTCCTTTACACGTTTTTTTTATCGTTTAGACAGTCCACAAGTGGAATGGTCAGCTCCAACTTGCCTTTGTGCTTGGTCCTAGCTTCGTATGGCCTATCCGGGTGCATGTGGATTCCAGGTGGCAATCGACGTCTATTAGCACGAAATGCTTCCAGAACTGCAGCCGCCATGTGGGAAGATGGGAAGGTTATCTTCATTAGACGGGGTTTAGGATCACCATCCTTCTTGGCTAGTCTCGTCACATGCTGAGTCAGTATGTGTTTGAGCCTCAAGGACTGTTTGATGAATTTCCATTCCCTGATGTCAGTTTTTGATTGAGTAGGGTCCGTATTTTCCGGTATACCTTGCACAATTATATTCCTCCCGCGGAAAAACTGATCGTGAGACTCTTTGGGGATGTTCCGGATGAGATTGCGCTCAGAATACGATATGTCAGGCAGTATACTTACATTCCCATCTGATTTCAGTAAATGACTCGCTAGTAAGACATCCTCTACGTCGGTAGCATTCTTAAGTGTTACACGAAGTAGCCTCGGGTGATTTAGATGCTTAGAATCCTTTCCTCGAGTGAGCCGGGTGACCGTTAAAGGCTCTATTCTAGGAAGTTCAAGCTTCTTGTTCAATTCACCCCAGAGCATCCTGTCGTTTTTGTCCTGCAGACTGAGAGGAAGGTCAGGATTGTCAACGAGGTTCATGATAATGAGAGAATCGTCACGAACTGTTGTTAATTTACCAGGTTTCACGATGGGTTCAGGTTTAATAACTTGTTGTTTGGAGATCAGTGTGCGTTTTTGAATCTTGGGCTCTTTATTGACCGGACGAACAGTCTTGGGGGTAGACTGTGCGACCAAATCAACAGTTATTTTCCGTGCAGCAACACTTGGGTTGCTCGGCTTAGGCGGTGATGCCTGGTTCTTTTGGGCTCTCTTAACGTGGGTCGAATCACCTACAGGGTTTTTGGGAACCACTGCTGTGTCCAGGGACCCTGAGCTGGGAGACCCGAGTTTGCTTAGGGAGTCTAGTACTGTCGACGTAATGATGGTGCTGAGCCTCAACACGTCGTCATTAGTGTTGATGGATGCTCCATCGATGGTATGCCTGTCGACATCCCTATTTTTGAGTCCGTCACACGCTCTTGTTTGTCGACCGGATTTTTTACTAGTGTTATCCAAGTTAACTGACAACTTGTTCCGAAGACCTGTCAGTAGGACAATGATGTTACTCAGCAAGACAACTGCGTCTGTGCTGCACGTGACACATACCCACTTTTGGTCTGACTTGCTGAGTTTGTTGTAAGAAGTTGCTGTCAGATCTGTGCATGTTTCGTGGAACCAACCTTTGCAGTTGTCGCACTGCATGCCAGTTGTGACAGCAAAACGGCATCCCGGACGTTTGCATGAGTTTTTCATGACTGTGTTGAAGCAAACTATGTTATAGATGCTTGCAAGAGCCTAAGCCTTTTAAAAAAAAACACTAAAAAGCACACTGAAAACGGACAAAAATGGACAAAACGAGTGATATAAACTGAAACTAGTCTATACGTGAAAAACAAAAACAACCGAATAGTAAGCTGAGGCAAAACCACAGGTAATTATTTAATATAGTGAGACTCAAAAAAAAGTAATCTGCCGAACGTATAGCTCAGGATAGATTCTTTAGAACTGAAATGGTACTTTTGTTGCGTAAGAACACAGCAAAAGTTTGATAAATGCAAATCACGTTAGGACTAAACTTCCCGTTCGAAAATCGCGCGTATTAGTAACGGCCAATACATTATAACTTGACGCGTTTACGGTGGGCTTCTAAGTTTAACTGAGAGATAGTGTAGACGGATTATTGAAAGTGAAGTTCAAGAAAATCAAAACTGAGTGTAATAACTCCGAATATTTTTGAAAATTCAAGAGAAGTGTTAAAATTTGAGTTTAAGAAAATGATTGTATCATCCAGTTGCATGGTGTTACAGTTTTGCTGCAATTAGTTTGTAGATCACTCTTTATAGAGGTAACTTTCGATGAAACCAAGAGTCTACTGAAAGTTTTTTTAAGTTTCACCATTTTTTTCCTCAAAACTTTCACATATAATGCGCAAGCCAATGTAAACTTTAGGGTAAACAAGCTTATAATTCCGTTTAACTTTTCACCTGCTTAAGAGGGGACCAATCTCTTAGTGTACAAACTCTCTTAATCTATTGATAATGCAGTTCATTATTCTCAAATGTAAAATTGATTGCTTAAGTACGTTTCTCGTCTCGTCTCCTCATTCAACTCTGTTGATTTCCTTCTAACTCAAGAACCCCCAAGACCTGTTAAAAGTTGGAGAATCTTGGATAATATTGAATAGTAACATTACGATTGGTGAAATTCAGGTGACGGTGATGAGATGGTTTGAAAACTAGCTTATGTGATTTTACCAAAAGTTTTTAAGGAGCCTTCTGAATGTGAATCAAACTGTTCTAGAGCAATTGTTTCCTGTTTACAACTTTCAAGTGACAGTGATGAAAATATGGTCTGAAAATATTCTAAAGCTATAGATCATCAATATCCAAGACTGACACTTGGATTCGTCTAGATTTTAAGTGAACCTTACAATAGTACCCACTTACAGTATTAGGTGAACTTTACAATAGGTCACTCGAGGTTTTAATTTTAATTTATGCTGTGGACGACAGTGCCTTAAAGAGCATACACTTAGTGGTCCAAACATTAGCTGTCAATTAATACTGGTAGTTACCATTCGTTTTATACATTAAAAGAGCCAGAGTAGTGGTTATAGCAGACTTTTATTCAGATAGTGGAACAAAACAGTTGAAGCTTGAGGTAGTATAGTGTTTCGAATTATTTAAATTATAGTATGAACTAGGAATCCCAGGAATAACGTAATCGGATCAAGAAGTACTGGATAAACACGAACGAATTTACTGTATTTAAAATTCGAAATCAAGCACTCAACAAGTACAGAGAAATCATTAGTTCATTCGAACACCACATCCGCCACAGCTTAAATTAGTTTAAGTGTCTGTAATCGATTGCACGTCTTAATATGGGACTTCTCAGCAGTGAACATCCACGATCCCGCCTCCCGAGAACATCAAGATTTGGTTCTTCTGAAATAGTTTCCTCGAATTTATTAAGAATGTCATTGCAGAGTAAAAGGTCATTAGAAAAATCAGCATCTAACAAAACTACATCAGGTCCTCGATCATGACTAGGTTCACTCAACATATTTTCCTCAGATTTGTAATGAATTTCATCAAAAATAAGTGAACCATTAGGAAAAACCATATCTTGTACAATAACATGAGAAATCTGATAAGTTGATTGATTGGAAACTGTTGTCTCACAAGGATTCTGAGTTTCATTTAACTCTGGACTGCTATATGACTCTACACTGTTTTTTGAAATCGTTATAAATACTCAACTTAATAGAATCAGAATTACAAGACCTAATATTAGTTGCACCAAAATGAACAGTAGTATTACAAACTGACTGAATATGTCCAACATCACCACATTTAGAGCACTTAAAATTACGAAACCTACATGAATTAAAAGAGTGGAATCTGCCACTGGACAAACACTAACCAGACTTGTGCCCATCTTCATGAACTGTATCTCAACTTCTCAGTGAATTATCTGCATAACCTTGAGTATACACTGGGTTGGGATGACGTAATTCAGTGGAATTTTTTATATCCTCGTGAGTTATTTTACAAAATCTTCCTCCTTTACCGCGTTCGAACTTTGTATACTTAACATAGTCTAGCAGTAGATCCTTGAGAATTGTATAATAATAATAATGATAAAAATTTATTTTCAAATAACAGTTTGTTACATGAGGCATCCCAGTTTACAGGCAAGATCAAATTGATACAAATGATACAATATCCACTGTAGTAAATTACATAGCTGGGTTGTTAATTTATAAGATATGAATGTAGGTTTTAATCAGTACTACAGTTGGCACGCTTCACGAAAGTTGCGTTGCGAATGTGCAACTGATAGTCAAGGATAGGTCCATTGAAGGTGGAGCTTCTAAATGTCTCAACCTTATGTCCCTTTGGAATGTCTAAGGCTTTGAGGATGGTGCAGGATAAAATCTTTCGTTCCATATCACAAGGGGGCTGAAAAAGGGGGCAAGTAAAAAAAACACGAGGGGCAGAGTAGCCAATATTCATGAAGGAATGTTTGAGGTATGATTACTTAGTCTAATTTTCTTTTATTAAGGTATTTGTTAAGAAAGAGCATTTTAATAGGTTAAAGAAAATAAGTGTTAACAAGGTGTGAGTGGACATACAACTGACAAATGGAGGCGATTCGGAAAGGAGCTGGGAGTATGGGATTATGTGTGATTATAAAATAAAATATAGTGCTAGAAACAGTATTGTGATATACAATTGGCTGTCTTCCTTTAATTATCGAAGCTATTAGAGCCCCTTTAGTTTTTTTGTATTATTTTTTTCAGGTATTATAGGGTCTTGAGTAGGCTTTGTATATTAGCGAATTGTCAGTTTAAGAAAGCGAAGTGGGCTTTTCCGCTAAAGCCAGAGTTTTTAATAAGCTCTATGCTTCTTTTCCGACGAATATGGGGGAATGTGCTACAATATTAACATCGTCATCTTCCTTGGTTATAGCCCGGGTTTGGAACGTTTCGAAGTAATCCTCAAAAGCATCGAAATTTGAATGTATGTCCGACCGTCCCAATCACAGGATCCTGCTCGCGACGCCAATTCGGTATTTCGAATTATTTAAATTGTAGCATGTACTAAGAATCCCAGAAATAACGTAATCGGATCAAGAAGTAATAGACAAGCACGAACGAATGTCGAAATACATTCGAACGTGCGCAAGGATACAAATCGGGCGAAAAAGGAAAGTAAACTTAAATACGTGTGTTTTTAACATGCAATAGCATATAAAAAATTTCCACACAATGAGGTTTCTACGATAATACACACATATTAATGAGCACATTAGAAAAAATGTTTGTTTTTGATTTTTTTTGGCACAATAATACTAAAAACTGAGAAAAAAGAAAATGTTATGTCACAACTGACTCATGATTTCAACTTGTGAAATTTCTAAAACTCTCCACAAAACCCATTCTGATAAAATGTTATGTGTTATCCTACGTACAATAATTTGTCAAGTGTTCCGAAAACCTTACTCTTCCTTCAGAATGTGGTGTTTTAGGCCAGTCATCACCGAAATTCCTTCGTGATTGTTGGTCATTAGGAAAGGTATCGTAGTTGTTTGGCTGGTGTCATCAAAGTGCACGGAAAAAAATCAACATAATTGGGGTTTTCTTCTAAATACACATTTTTAAGACGGTCAGTGCTAACATTATCGTCAGTTCCTGCTCCATCAATGATGGAGGAATTTGAATTGTCCTTTGTATCTTCCTTTGATGGGTCGTTGTGATGAATCTCGGAGTACTAAAACCTTTGTACCATGTGTCATGCGGGTTGGACGAAAAAATCATCTGACTACAGTTGAGTAGAAACAAGTTTGACTAAGCGCATGGTATTTGTAAACCTGCTCGTGTAAGAGTTTATATTCGTATTCATTGACGAAGGTCAAGGATCCACGGATTCACCTGGAAGCCGAATTATCGTTTCATAAACGAGTTATACTGTAATGTATCCAACTCCAGCATTCACCACACAGCGAATATCCAGTAAAACGAGTGGAAGAGCGTCAGTTCAATGGAATGATTTTACAGCTGAGGGTGAAGCTTTCAACTGTCAGTGAAACCGTTCTACCGACCCGTTTGCTTGCGAGTGGAAGGTGGACGCTCGGAATCGTTTGATATCTAGTAGTATAATAAGACAATGGAAAAGTCCAGATTCAAACTGACGAAAGGCTGTCGTAGCTTAATACTCACAGCTCGACGAAAGCCCAAGCTAGTGTCTTAGCAGTGTTATGCTTGATAGACGTTGCTGCTGCCAAGTGTGTGAAACAGTCTACAGGTGTTAAGAGGTAACAATCATTTTGAATCTGGCAAGAGGTATGCCAAATGTGGATGAAAATGCTAGAAATGAGAGTAGGGAGTTGCGAGAGAGCCTAAGGGACATTTGTTGTACCTGACCTCCCCAGACATCTAGCACTTTATACAGGAGCGTGCCCACTCCCTCGCGTCTTTATTCATCCAAGGTCAACGAAATCGTTCTGTTATGAGTTTCATGGCCGTTCGGACCCCTGGATAAGAGGGTTTATGCGACGTATTGAAAACGTTGCGTCCACATTGTTTCAGCACGCTTGGGTGATCCCTGCCCGCAGATATGCCATGTACTGTTGATTCTTTACCTGTTCCCACCTGTTCAATACATAGTTTTAGGATTGTTGAAGGTAGCTTGTGATGAAGATCAGTTCATTATTTTTGAGGGTGAGCGAGTTCAAGAAGGTCGATTCCTTGAAAACCGTTAAAGGAAATTATACGAAACAAGATGTCTGCCACTAAATTTTTAGCCCCAGAAATAAGTTGTATATTCGAAGAAAGCTGTGAAAGGCAGTCCAGTTGTTGAGACTTTCGAGGAAATTTTTGTCTGAAGACGAGCATAGAGAGAAGTTGAGAGGTTAGCGGTCCGTGAACAGAGTGAATTATTGGCCCTCCACAAAGTGTTGAAAGTAGCTGAAACTGCTTTACCTCGATTCAGTGTCTCGCAGCCGTCTCGGGAAGAATGCCTAAAGCTGTTGTTCATCCACTACGGTAAGACTCCCTCAAGTGAATAGTCGGATGAGCCTACTGAGATACTAATAGATGCTTTGGTGTTCTGATGTGTGAGTGTGGTTGTCTATGCGGCATTTTCCTTCTCTCGGAGAATGCATTGCGGCATCGTTCGAGTTGATGGTTTTCGCATTTCCACGAAGTTAGTCTGCAATGATCTTATGAGAGACGCACGATTCAGTGCGAACCATCGATAATGCTGACCAGGCCCTTGAACGTACACAACTGTTTGACTGTGGTTGTTTCTCGGTGATTCAGGATGACGGCCACCTTGCTTTCTAGAGGGCAGATGTCTCATGTATCAATACTGTGTCTGAGAAACCAAGAGTTGATTCCATTCTGATATCTCTGAATGTTTACAGTTATGCCGTGCGTTTGCACTCGTTCGTAAACATGATCCGGATGCTACTGATGAGATTCTCTGTCCGGGCGTTCAGTCAAACAATCAACTATATATGTGTGTACAAAGTTGAGACCTCTAAAAACGTCATTGACGAATCTGTGGAAAGTTTGAGCAGCACTTCTCAGGCCGAAATGCATACGTACAATTCGTAGAATCAGAAGGAAGGGATGATAGACGTTTTAGGAATATCGTCAGAAGCCGTGGGAATTTGATTACATCGATTTTCGAAAAGAAAGTCGTACCTTTTAAAGTAGTATTATTTATCCGAATCAGAGCTAAAACGAATATTATTCTGGTCGAAGGATGTTACTGACTACACCAAAACGTAGTAGAAACTCAGAAATTGAATGATGTACTAAAATATTGTGAATAACAACTTACTGAACTGTCAGCAGAAATAATATCAATGAAGGGTGCACAAAAGTGATTCTAAAGAGAGATTTTGGTGAATAAATTTGAACAGAATGTTATAAACATTGGTTTTTAGTTCAGTAAGCACACTACAAGTCAAATATTTCACAGTCGTTACCTTAAAGAACTAATTGCTTATTTCACGGTGAAACCGAATTTTAATATTTGAAAAACGCCAATTAATCTTCGATTTTTGGCAGAGATTTCAGTAAAGTATCTTTAGAAAATAATATGTATTCGTGTTTTAAATCACTTCTTTGTTGCATTAATTTGGCCTTAGGGTAAGCGCACTGTTTGACCGATTTTTGATATCGTGTTTTATTTACAAATCGCTTTGCATCATGCGTGTCTAATGAACAACCATCAAAACAATTTGCTGTCAAAAAAATAATAATTTAGCGGTAAAAAAGTCATTTTTTTCGTCTTCGGAGATATTTCATCAATTTTTCAGTGGATTTTAGTATTTAAAAATAATTTAATGAACTGATGCTGTTGTGTGTGTATATTTATCTTAAAAATTAAATTTTTATGCTTCCAAAAGTGGTATATTGCTATAAGGTTCCAGACGACATCCTTCTATGATTATCTTTCTAGAGGCTATAAACCCAGTCCCCCCTATGTTCGGGAAACTTTTATCCGTTTTTGGGAAATTTCAGAGAAGCCGTTATAGAAACGTTTGGATAACGGCATAAAAGCTTCAAGATTTCCCCAGATTTGGGAAAGTTCCCCAATATTTCGCCAAAACTTTGGGGAAGACCATTGAACTTTGGGGAAAGCCCCAAAATCGGGAAACTGGGAAGTCTATAGTATAAATCCAGTGATCGGTATCCGTTGGTCTGTATATGATTGACCAACGTTTACTCGTATGTTAGGTGCGTTTTTTAAAATGAGTTGTAATGAGTTTTCATACAGTTTTTCCGTGAGTTTAGCTACCGAGTCGTCTGTCACTATCTGTATTTTGTCCTTGATTTCACCTTCGTCTGTACAACAAAATAATACCTCTTAACATCATAGGGGTACGTTTCCCGAGAACTGGACAATTTAATTGATAGGGCCAGTAAACAAGTCGAAAAAATTGCGAACACGTGATTTTGTCTTCACTGTACTTTCCGATACTGACAACTATAATTATTTGTGGTAGCAACATTGAAAAACATTTATTTCTAATTAACTCCGACTTCACGCATAGATTAACGCTGTTCCATTAGTCGGAGAACCCCGTTTCTTTAAATCTAAATTCCCTTATTTTCACTTATTTTCTGTGATGAATAATGTGAGTCATACCTTGGTGTTAAAATTATATCTGGAACATTGAAGCGTACTCTAAGTGATCCCTAAATAGTCTCTGAATGTTTGTCATTCCTACAAAGCCTTAACAAAATGATTACATAGGGCACTAGAAACAGTTCATCATAATTTACCCTAGTGGTTTGTATAAGGTTCTAGCTATTACACCGATTTTCGTAAGGCTTTATGGCAGCTCGTTTCTCAACCAGCAGTTAGGGGTGGTTTCCTTAATATTTTTCGTGCTTTTATCCCACTAATTTCTACTTTCTTGAGACGTATCGTTGATGGCTAGTCTTTTCAATCACCATTTATACTGTTACCACCTCTACGATTCTAGTTTTTGGCCTGAGACTTTCATTTCTCTGTCAGCTAGTCAGTAAGCTACAACGTAGGACCAGGCACACTTATACGCCGGTTTAAGTTGCTATAGCTCATTATCACAAAATGAACACCGAGTTCATAGAAGTAGCTACTTCATTGGTAGTAATATATAAAAGAAAGAGTGGAGAAAGAATTAATTCATAGAAAGGGAGTTATAAAGTAATTTTAATCTCACGGTGTGAAGGAAGACAAAGAGTGTATACACCGGCACCATTTTGATCGGTTCTGAGCAATGTTACCCAGCGTCTCCAGCCATCTCTGTGCTAATGGGGTATAGCAGCTTGAACCAATAAACATACTCTTCAGTTTCTACGTTTTATCTGGCTGACCAGATAACTCTCTACGTTTAACCCCAGTTCTGACGTTCTCTTTTTGACCTGAAGCGTAGTTGAAAATTAAATTTCATTCAACCTTTTGAATACAGATGAAAGTGTCTCAGATATATTTCCTATTTCGTAAATGTAAGTTGGTATAACAAGACCAGTGTATATGCAGACATTATTTAATGATATGAAAAATGTCCGTTTTAAAGTAAAAACTGGCATCTTTAGGTTCTTGGATAATTATACTACCACTGCATTAAAGAACATGAGTTAACGTTTTCGAGAATTTCTATAGTTTGAACTTTGTACATGTATCCCAATTAGTTGCTACAGGATAAGCTAACGATTTACGTCTGCCTTTCAGAAAAGAAGAAAAGTGAGAAGTTTCTGAATCACACAGATGAATCTAAATAGAGGATTTATGCTTGGTGTTCAGAAGCTTTAACAGATGATCTCTCAAGATTTTTTGTGGTAAGTCGAATATTATATAATTTTGATATCTTATGTACAATTAACTCAAAATAAAGTAGCAAACGCTTGACCGAAACATAATCTTTCCAAATTAGGCAAAAGGTGTATTGATAAACGTGCTTTTAGCTAATATATTCAATATGACTGCGATGTATTTGACTGTGTGCCTCACAAATTTCGTATTAATTATAAACATTCCACTGCAACTTTCCTTTTCTAAGGAGTTAGTCCCCTTACATGCTAACCGGGTGTTAAATACTTTTTATTGGTGTATGGTATGATTTAAATGGGTGCTATTCTGAATATTGTAAGTGAAAATGTCTGTTCTGTTTTATCCGTGGCTTACGAAAAGTAGTGAGCTTTTTATGTAGTATAACTAACTAAATATTAAGATCACTGGCGAAAAAAGCCTTATTAAGATTTTAAGTCTCACCCCATCCGTCGGTATGTTAATTGGCTTGTCGTCAATATTTTCCTCTAATGCAGTACTTATCTCCGCTCTGTTACAAAACTATGACATTACTGTCGGAGCTAATCAGAATTAAAACTCTGAGTACTATGTTTAGTTGGTTTGCCTGCAGTGAGAATCTATGATGAAAGCTGCAAGTCGCTTGTTAAATTTGCTTAGCCACACTATTTACGATCATTCCATCATGCACGGCCGCAACATGAAATACGATGTTAGCCGAGGGTATGTATCACACATAGGATCGAAAGCCTTTATAACCTCGTTATAAGTAAATCAGTTTGATAGATCTCTCTGAACTGAAGACGTTTTCTCTCAGATGAGACCTTATTACGCCCGATCCTGTGTTAATGGTGCTTTGTAGTAAACTTTCATTGGGTTCCTCAACTCCTCTGTATTTCAGTGTCTTCTGAGTTTCCATATATCCATCCTTTTCTGACAAAAATCACTGTGACATTTAGGGAAGGTAAAGTACTTGCTGAGGTCAAAATTCTCTTTTCGTTCTTACCCCTTAGAGCTAGTAGACTCAATGAAACGAGTGAATTTGAGTCTTTCCTGGGCTCTAAACTATAAAGGGAAGTAATTTTCTTACTACGGGTCTTAGGGATTTACTCAGCGATGCAGTGCAAAACGCTTTTAATCACATTGAGATCCAGTCACTTGATTTACTCCTCTGGGTACATATCAATTTTAGCGAGGATGTGTAATCTTGGACTTCATTCATTCACTTGGAAAAGTTGTTTTTACCGAGTGGCTCCAGCTCAATAATTTAGAAACTAGATTTCTAACTAATTCGTTATGACTCATGATTGGATATATAACAAACAGTAGAAAAACATCATTTTTGCTGCTGTTCAGACTCCTTTTGTCCATTTGGTAAATTGGCGAGTATGAACATCACATGCATGGATTCATATACCACCTCAAGGTCAAGTGGGTAGGTGAGAAATTGCGAACGAGGCACGTTACTGAAGGAAGTCAATTATGTACACAATCAAGGTAGGATTGTATATCCTTGCCTGAGTTGGAATGAAAATCATATGTATAACTACAATTAATGTAGATTATGATTCACTTTTGCAAATAAACCTTCCTACTCATCTTCATTTTTTGTTTGCATAGTGAGTTTGTAGAATGTATGCATCGTATTGAGCCGCAAACCACAACATATTTATTCTTTCATTGTATCCCATAACTGTTTCGAAATAGATTTCACCTCAAATGTATTCATACTCTTAGTATGGGTTATGGAATTACATTGTGTCATGTGTTAATGTTTATTAGAATCATATATTGCTTGTATAAAAACGACTGTTTTTATTTTATTTCCATTTAGAGCATTTAATCAAAATGAAACTGGATATAATACTGATTACAGTTTTTCTGAAACTCTTACCAATCTACTGCACTCCTACGGAGCCTGTAATATATGGCATTCTCCCAGATATCTATAATTCAATCACTGATAATATCATTGTACTTCCTTCAAATAAACCTGTTCATCTTAGTATGTTTGGCTTGAAAATGGATTATATTAGTCATATTGCCTTTGCTTCAATTAAAAAACCACGTAATTCATCATGTGAACACGAACGTGTAACTAGTTCATTTGATGCTTTGCCAGAAAATTCTTTTGTCAGTACCAGTATAATTAGTCTACGCGAGTTGTCCACTAACGAGGTCGCTTTTTTTCTATGCATTCGTGTCACTCCTACTTCATTACCGAAAACTGACTCTTCTCCAAATCATACCAATATTGATGGTAAATGGATTTTTGCTGGCGATGGTGGTGGTACTGACAGTGTATCGGATTATCGTTTATCATTTCGAACTACAACTACTCTCATGCCTTTATGGGTTCAAATAATTTTAATTATATTATTATTTTTTCTTTCGGGCTTATTCAGTGGTTTAAATTTAGGTTTAATGTCTCTTGATAAAACTGAATTGAAAATTATTGAAAGCGCTGGTTCACACAATGAGAAAAGTTACGCAAAAGCTATTCGCCCTGTACGAGAAAAAGGAAATTTATTATTATGTACGCTTTTATTAGGTAATGTTCTTGTTAATACTTCATTAACAATTCTAATGGATGATTTAACTGGTAATGGTTTGTTTGCTGTAATTGGATCTACAATTGGTATTACATTGCTTGGCGAAATTATGCCGCAAGCTGTATGCTCACGTAATGGATTAGCTATCGGTGCTAAAACACTTTGGTTAACAAAATTGTTCATGTTACTTACATTTCCTATTGCATTCCCTATAAGTTTTCTATTGGATAAAATATTGGGTGAAGAAATCGGTCAAGTATATAGTAGAGAAAAACTTGGAGTTCTTATACGTGAACAAGTGAGTTGTTTAATATTGTAATACTTTTTAAATAAATATATATAACAAATACGCGAACCAGATTCATAAAACCTTTAGTTTACAAGACCTAAAACATATCAATCTTTATCAACATACTCGTCAGTAAGATTGTCGCATCTCTGTTTGTATTGTTCAGAACGCTATTGCTAATCCTCTTCCAAGTTAAGGTCATCAACTATCTCATCGTCTTCATATTTTCTAAATGTCGTATCTGAGTGACTCGTTTACATTCCAGGAGCAAAAAGAAATCCGAAGAGCAGAGGGGGTGATTTAACGTAATGATGGTAGAACTATGAGCCTGAAGGTGTGGAATAATCACTACTAAATATACAGGTGCATCCTCTTGATGGAACAACCATCTTATTTATTTATTTATTTGGACACATGAATATTGGTACAAGAGAGCGCCAATATATATGCGCCACACAAAACAATGAAAATTCGAGAGGAATACAAAGAAGAAAAAAAAAGCTAAGGAGCGCAACAAAAAAAAAGAGAGAACGATAACGAAGAGATTGGTGTAAGGTAATGTACTAGTAATCAGGGAACGCAAAGGTACAATCGGAAGAAACCTTTCAGGTAAGGGAGACACAACCACTTTTTATGAAGAAAGTAAAAGAAGGTTACAGCAGGATCGCCATTGGCTTCTATTCTGAGCCATATCTGATAACGTCTCTAGCCACTGTGTAGCACCATCTCTCAGACCCCAACCAGGGAGTCGTGAAGGACCAACACAAGCCAGTCCTTTGCAGCTTTCTTTCATGCCACGACACCATGTCATGCACTGACCACCTCTCCGCTTCTTCCAACCAGTCCCAGAGTCGGCAAATAATGCACGACGTGGAATTCTCTGGGACGACATTCGTAGAACATCTCCAAGCCACCGAAGTCGGTGTTTCAAGATGGTAACACCAATTGAATTATCATCTCTGTGCCCGAACACACGATGCCGAGCCTCTGCATTACTGACATGGTGTTGCCATTGAATGTCAGCAATCCTTCGGAGACAGCGATGATCGAACACAGAGAGTCGTCTAACGTCCTCAACTCGGAGAGGCCAGGTTTCACAAGCATAGAGCAAAACTGCTCTCACCGACGCGTTGTAGATCCGACCTTTTACAGCCAGACTAACATCACGAAGGCGCCAAAGATGGCCCAGATTGGCATAAGCCGCTCTGGCTTTCACTATACGTGCATTGATCTCATCACTCACACCCCCACCAGCACTTATGCAGCTACCCAGATACACGAACTTCTCGACTACGTCTATCTGCTCACCATCCAGGGTGAGTACAGGATTGGAATCCTGCCAGTCTTGTAGAAGTACTTTGCACTTCGAAGGTGCAAAGCACATACCATACCTACGGACACTGATTGCCAACTGATTAAGTGCGGATTGCATGCCTTGGGCATTATCGCACAGTAAGACAATATCGTCCGCATACTCAAGGTCGAGAAGTCTTTCTCCAGGCAACAGATCCACACCACCATTACTTACATTCATCAGAGCTGTTTCCAGAATGTCATCGATGGCAAAGTTGAAGAGGAATGGTGAGATTGGGCAACCCTGCCTAACCCCACTGCTCGAATGGAACAATGGAGAGAGGTGGTTGTATGCCCTCACTCTGCCTGAGGTGTTTTTATATAGGGCTTTTAGGATGTTAATAAACTTCTCAGGCACACCCTTCTTCAATAGACAATCCCAGAGAACAGTCCTGTCCAACGAATCGAAGGCAGCCCTGATGTCAAGAAACACTACGATTGTTGGCCTTTGATAAGTATGGCGATGTTCTAACATTTGGCGGAGGGTGAAGATATGATCAATACATCCTCGACCAGAACGAAACCCAGCCTGCTCCTCGCGAGTCAATCTTTCTCGGGTTTTGAACAACCTACGAAGTATGACGGAAGCCAATAGCTTGGACGCAATCGGAAGTAGACTTATCCCCCGATAGTTGTTGCAGGAACGACGTGAACCATTTTTAAAGATAGGGACAACTATCGACTCATTCCATGACGTTGGTACACTCTCTAGTTCCCAAACCTTTGTAAACAACGTCGTTAATTCCTTAGTCAAAAAGTCACCACCATCTTTAAAAAGAGCCGGAGGTAAGTCATCTGTGCCAGGTGATTTGTAACGCTTCAAGAGTTGGAGTTCCTTGCGGACTTCCTCCTCGTTTGGTGGATCAGTCGTCACCGGCCATGGAGGGCAGGACAGTCTGACCGATGTTGCCGGAGCAGCAGGCCAGTTGAACTGCCCTTCGAAAACTTCTGCCCATCGTCCAAGACGTCGATGGATGTTAGTGATTGGCATCCCATCATCCTCGCAGATTGTTTCACTCACACCAGACTTCTTGCTGCCAGTGGCTCGGATGAGCTGGAAGAGCTTCCGGTAGTTACCAGATGCAGCTGCTGCTTCCAGCTCATTAGCACGCATCGACCACCAGGCTTCTCGGTCCTTACGCAAGCTTTGCCCAATTTCTTTACGTAACATCCTTCGTTTATGGTCAAACTCACGGTCACCCGGAGTAGACCGACGGGCTTCAATGAGTTGTAAGGAACCAGAAGAAACCCAGTGCTTAAAAGCGGGACGTTTCGCAAACCCACAACTGACTGTTCCCGCCATTTTCATGGCGTCATGCAATTGCAACCAATGCTCATCTATACTTTTCGGTGGAGTGGTAGCTAGCCTAGAGGCTAGCTCGGTTCGATACTTATTTGCAACAGAAGTTGCAACCAGCTTGCTAATATCAATCCTTTGCTGGCGGTCACTTCGTTGTCCACTGAAAAGTAAGGCAAGATTGGCGCAGACCAAGGCATGGTCAGAGTCCAGATAGGTACTCCAAAAGGAGCGGCAGTCTTTTACACAACCACGCCAGCGGTAGCTGATCGCGATGTGATCAATCTGAGTCCAGGCTTGGGATGCAGAGGGAGGACGCCAGGTGGCACATCGGCGATGACTGTGCCGAAAGTTAGTGCTAGCCAGAAACAGGTTGTGGTCTGTGCACAGTTGCAGTAGACGGTCCCCGTTATCTGACCTGCGACCAACGAGTCCCCATCGGCCACCTAAACGACTCTCTTCTGTGCCTAGACGCCCGACCTGAGCATTCAAGTCTCCGGCTAGTACTACAATATCTGTCGAACGCACTTTCTGGAGAAGAACAGATAACTGGTGGTAGAACTCATCCTTGATTGCATCCGGGCTGCAATCTGTCGGGGCATAGGCGGAGATGACGAAAAGACATCGTTTCTCACGCCGATTTCTTCTCACTTTGATGGAACTTTCTAATCTAACAGCACATAACCGACTGTTAATGGGGATCCAATCGACTAGTGCTGCCTCAGCTCTAGCGCTTAGTGCGACACCAACGCCAGCAAGACCAGACGAAGATGCCATAGGGTCCCCGGATAAACGCACGTAAAACAAGCTTTTCGAAGCGACAGATGGAGATCGAATTTGTAGTACTTCGCCAGAGTCTTGAATACGGGTCTCGGATAGACAACAAACATCAATATTAAGACTTTCCAAAGACATAGCCAGCCCTATCTGTTGACCAACCTGCATAAGTGTGCGAACGTTGAAGGCAGCCAGTTTGAATGGCGCACGTGGTTTCAGAAAAACTGCTTCAGTACTCATATTCGATGGTAACATACAATTTTCAACCGGACAGTGACTCGAGAACGTTTAGATACAGTCGGATTTCCACCAAAGACGAGCCGCTGTATAAGTATAAAGGAGGGTGAATAATGTGGAAAATAATAATAATAATAATAATAATAATGACAATAATAGTAATAATAATAGTATTAATAATGACAATAATAGTAATGATAATTATTTGAATCGACTGATTGTTTTTCGGAGCGAGAAAAGCAGTTGCCATAGACATAGAGTTCATCGTTTGTGTGTGGGCTGTGATACTGCCCGGGTGCCCAAACCGAAGCAGGTGGTTATCTTAGGGGGCCACTCCTCGAGCCTTTGACCTAAAGGTCTAACCCATAAGGCAGTGGAGCATCGTAAGGAGATGCAATCCCATGGTAGCCGGTGACCAGCGATTGGTTCATACGCCATTTGTTCCCGCAGGATACTGGAGCCCATGTGCACGATTGGTTTGGAATCCGGTTAAAGCGCCGGACATTCGCTTTTCGTCCTCTCAATTTCGTAAACAATACCCGTGATGTGAGAAGGCAGTGAGTAGGACTTCCCTGGCAGAGGCTGTATACGCGCGGCCGTGTGAGAGTATTTCGAGAGGGAGAGCGGACTCACCCCACTCTCGGCCATACCAGGGCATTCGGGGGCGAACAACCATCCATCAACATTAAACAAATTTATTAACATATGGTCTAACATGTTACCTCTATAACTAGCCCACAACACTTCATGGAATGTTAGGCGGTTGGAAGCAATCGCCAGTAAACTCTAGACCTTAGTCACGTGCTCGTTCTCTCTCACCGGCAAAAGTTGTCTTCAGTCTTCAGGGAACTGGTTATTTCTAGTGAATTCGAAGCTCTATCACTTAACTTCATAGTCTGAGGTGTTACAACAGCCATTTGGGCTTCAGTTGACCTTTCGAACCTAAGTGTTTGTGGGCGATTGATCATTGAGTAATGCCATGTTTATCTAGTATTTTGTAGCTGACCGAATTCTGTTGACTAACATTCAGAGTTCCTTACCAACTACGTCCATCTACTAAATATCTCAGCATAGTACATATGATGCCGAATCATTCAGACTAACTGTCACATAGCGATTTGATCACAGGAATCCGATCAGCACTAAAAGACTTGACAAACATGAAACCAATCACTACTCAATTACCAATCAACTGCAAATTTGTTGAATGTAATAAGACCTGTTCCCAAGTTTCACTTAAACTTTATTAACTCAAACCATTTTTTGAAGGAACCATATACATGTATATAAGTTTTCCGAAGGTCATATGAGAAACCAACTTTCAAGTTCACTAATTCAGAAGCAAGATAGTAACTCGTTGATAAGTTTAGCTGAGGATTGCACATGATCGCAATTTGACTGAAGTTGAAGATATAAATCATTGAACTGTCAAATTAATAGTCTACATAAATTATAGTCTTACAGATATAAAAAGGTTATATATCATGAATAAATAAAAAAACTAAGTCACTCAATTGTTTAATGAGTACGATGAGTTCAAGATCCCATAATGAACATCATCCGTGAAATGCTCATCTCGGGTTCTACTACTAATAACATTTCATCTAATTTATAAAACAAAAAACTAAGATTTTGTTTTGGAAATATTTTTGTTACATTAAATAACTTACCGTTACTAAGAGAACATACTCTTAGTTATAAGTGTATTATTGTTTTTAGGGTTAAAAACAAACTAGATTGCTTAAGGATTATAATTTAAACAAAAACAATAAACAGGATTATGAATGATAAAATGTTGGAAAACAAAACTTAATACTGTAAAAGGTTTCAGTTTATAAAAACATAAAGGTAGAAAATTGGAAGTTTACTTTTTGAGCATATTCATATATGAAGCTGTTATGAAGCATTTAAGTAGTGTTTCACCTTTGACAGGTTGATACAAAAGTCAGTTAATCAATTAGAAAATAGTGAATGTAGAGTTTGTAAACTATTTTTGTGTCTTAGTAACTTCATCGTTCTGAGTGACAGGAAAAAATCGAAATCATTATCAAGTAATTTAAAGACTGTAATGAAATTATGTTAAATCATTTGACACACTATAAAGTAGAGGATAGTTTTAATTCAACTAATCTAGTGGTATACGAAGGCCTCAAAATCCTGTGGTAGAACATATTTATAATTCTTCAAACCTTTTTCAGAAGCTCATACTCTTTGCTTAGATAAGAGTTAACTGTTTGTATTAATAGTATTTTTGCTTCAAGCAAATAAATACAATAGCATCAACCTTTTAACATTTAAATAGGTGACTCCTCACTGAAGTACCTAAAATATTATTATTTAACATTCACTCAATAGTGAAAACATGAAATAGTACTAATCAGTGCTCATGATTAATTAAGAATCATGAAAATGTTTAATAGAGGTTCACCACGAGATCTGTCGAACATGGGGGGGGGTTGTGAGTATGCACTGCAACTGTTAAGTGCTCCATAAGTTTTATTAGTATGTCAAATAAGGTCAATCTGTGTTGAACATTGCTTTAAAAATACATTTTTCTATTCTATGCAAGGAAAATATACTCACAGAGGGGTTTTGTGGAAATTGTAGTAATTTGATAATTGAATTCATGAGTCAATTGAAGCTAGACCACCATAGAAAACCTGGAAACACTAGACTGATAGGTTCTGGGTTCGAATCTCGCGAGGCGGGATCATGGGTGCTCACTGCTGAGGAGTCCCATACTAGGATGAAACGTTCGTTCAATGCTTCCAGGTTTTCCATAGTGGTCTAGCTTCAATTGACTCATGAATTCAATTATTAAAAATATACTCACTAAATAACTCACAACAGATCTAGTCATTGCCTTATATATTTATTTATTTCAACACATAAATATTGGTACAAGAGGGCGCCTAATATATATGCGCCACACTATATTTGTGTGTGTTGGCTGTGATACTGCCTGGGCGCCCAGACTGAAGCAAGTGGTTTTCTTAGGGGGCCACACCCCGAGCCTTTGACCTAAAGGTCAAACCCATAAGGCAGTGGAGCATCGTAAGGAGATGCAATCCCATGGTAGCCGGTGACCAGCGATTGATTCATACGCCATTTGTTCCCGCAGGATACTGGAGCCCATGTGCACGATTGGTTTGGAATCCGGTTAAAGCGCCGGACATTCGCTTTTCGTCCTCTCAATTTCGTAAACAATACCCGTGATGCGAGAAGGCAGTGAGTAGGACTTCCCTGGCAGAGGCTGTATACGCGTGGCCGTGTGAGAGTATTTCGAGAGGGAGGGCGGTCCCACCCCACTCTCGGCCATGCCAGGGCATTTGAAGGCATGTGAATTGGTGGATCCAGTAGCAGCACGTAGAGCCAGTAGCTAAGTAGATAACGCGATGGCATTTGAAGCGAACGGAACTTGGTTCGAGTCCCGGAGTCAACATCAACTCTGGGATGCAGATGCATCCAGTTAACGAGTCCCAGATAGAACGAAACGCACTTCCTGAATTCCACTGCTAGCGACTATCCGTCTTTGCTTGAATAAGTAGGATTTAATGTAGTAAATGAGTGTAGTCATTGCCTGTCAGTCTCTGAATCTTGCTTTACATATATCAGCTTTTTCAGTCTATTGGTATCTTTAGATATCATACAAAATAATATAACTGAAAGTTGTATGAAAGAATTTGTATTTAGTTAAATGCTAAAATCAGTCAACATTCAGTTGATTGTGAAAGTTATTAAAGATTTTATTATGAAATAGAATTGTGAAGTTTATAAAATGTATTTGTCCGAATTATAACTCAATCAATTGTAAATAAGATATAATGAATTTAGTTTTCCATTATAGAATAGATTTTATTATCATTATTATTATTATTGACACTTTACTAAACTAACAAATGATAAGAGCAGTTTAATTTATTGTTGCTTACTACTGAACTTACCGGAACTATTATAATTAGAAAAGAATTTAATTTTATGTAATTTGATAATCGAGTATAGATTCACTTGTAAACTCATACGCAAACCTCTATTATTATTATTTTTTGCGTGTAAAGGTTAGAAATAACGTGTGATAGAGTAAAATTGATAGTTCTAAGTTTAATATTTCAACTACTAATACTCACGATTCAGCGTACTTAAATGATAAGAATTCAATAGTATCATAAAGATCATTTATTGTTCATTATCGTTTACTCTGATAGTTATTTACTCATCAATCTAGGTTACATCATTTCTATGAGTAATACAACTTATGCCTATCGGTTTTTATAAGAACGTGAGTGACAATTACTTGCGATGTTATTCACAGTAACTGACGTTATAGTTACTATATATATATATATATACATATATATATATATCAAGATTTATCACATTACCATAGGAGTTCTGTGGGTACTGTCCAGTTCAAAATTAGTTAAAACGCACGAACTGACTTTAGCGAAAAAAAGCGAACCCATTTAAAATCGGTAGGTAGTCTCTGGTCAGCTGTTTAATCCTAATATTGGATTTGTCTACAGGTCACACCGAAGATCCCCTTCAAAGATTGGAACCAACTCCTTCAGTGGGCGTGTTACTTCTTGTTATGTCCTTTGGTCTGTCTACCCACTTTTGGTGCTGAGGGTACTTATCTAATCCAGATTAAGACCTTGGCGCGTTAGGCTGACTGACCTAACCTTGAGGCTAGTACGCGTGAGTTCGAAGTGGGGTAGAGAGAAGAAAACTATTCTACCACCTGATTGACTGACAAGCACGCGAATAAGAGAAGACAAGACAACTGGAACACTACTCGATCTATTCCTGATATCCTGATTTTCGGATTACTGTAAAAAGGTACATGAATAAATAGGTGACTAACCCGACCACAACGTACAATAATTAGGAAAAATACAATTATGTCCAAAGCCGGGAATTAGCGTAGAAAATAGGGTGCAAAATATTATGTTGAAATTACAGTAGCTTCGGAACAGAAAAGGGTATAGCAATGAATCATACATCGAACGAAAGTTTATGTTCTGTAGAACAGATTACGGACAAAAATAAATGTTAGTGTTTTACAAGCTTTGCATAAAATGAAATAACGTCCCGAAAAATAGCTTTGGTAGTTTGTCAGGGCTTCTTGTTTCTATTTTCACATCACTTCTAGACAAATTAGTTGACAGGTAATGTGGTTAGCACCATATCTCATGTTGAATGAATTTAAAAATGTAGGCCATTGAATTCCTGTTAGTCATCTATAAAGATGTTTTTTAAACAGATTAGGATACTTTATGTTCGTCATTAAAAAGAAGTAATTTTCTATTGTGTTTGTCCGTAGTAAGTAAATATATTAACTGCTAAATAGTTTGCTTTTGCTTTATCTGTGTATTAACTCTACTACACTAAATTATTTTTCCCAATCCGTGATGAGTCTTTCCAATAACATTAACATGTCGGTTTTTGACGGAAATGATTATTGTGTAAAATTTCCATTCAGACATCCTGTTACCTAATAACCGTATTCCAAACTGTAACTTGTAACATACAGCCCGTCGATATTGTTATTTAGGGTTGATCGGGCGTTAGCACAAACGGATTGAGACTGAAAAATATAGATCATTCGATTCCTCAATGGTTTAAAGGCATAGTCCTTTTTGGACCACCTAAGACCTTTATTCTTGATCCAGTATTCGTTCGTTGTTGCGTATCTGTGACTAGTCGCTCTGACCTGAATGAAAACATCTGTTAAATCCTCTTTACCTTTTCAGCGGCATCAGTTTGTGTTACGAATTATATACAACTTGTACAACATCTCTACAAAATTATCTTGATAAATAACTACTTATGATAAGTAATATAAACAATTTAAGTATACTTGTATCTAATGAACTGTATTTGAACAGAGATGGTGGTGATTATGTTTAATTTAAAAAGAAACTTAAGTGTTAGTTGAAATCGAACTACAGAACTCTAGATATCAAAGTGATCCAGCACAGTTTTAGTAAAAATGGGCTGCGCTAGCAGTTAATATTCATACTGGGACTCCAACCCAATAACTTCTACTTCAAAAGCCTACACATAATTCCCTGAGCTACTTATTGCAGATAGCCAATGACTTGTTCGACAGATATGAAATTGTATGTTTACATATATCACTATTGCAATACAGACAAATTCGGCTAATGAGTCCAAATAGGAGTAAACGTGTTTTTTAAATTCCACCACCAACCAGAGTCCATCTTTTACAAAACTTGTAAATAAAGACATTGTCGAGGCAATCTGTTTTATGATATACATATTCCAATGGATACTAATTAAATGGATTCTTTACTATTGACAACAGAGAAACTCAAACTTTTGCGTGCATAAATTAAACGAACTATCTAAATAAATACAAAACAGATAGAAATAATAGTAATAATCATAGTCGTATCTTTTTCATTATTTAAAATTTGTCATTATTCTTCTTCATAAATTATGATATTGTTTCATCCATTGTTTAACTTTATTTTATTTTCTTCTTTATAAATAAAGGCATTAGCTGGAACAGTAGCAACAGATGAAATGAATATTATTACTGGTGCATTAGCTTTAACTACTAAAACTGTAGCTGATGTAATGACACCATTATCTGATGCATTCATGTTATCTTATTCAGCTAATTTAGATTTTCATACAATGAATGAAATTTTCTCAAATGGTTATACACGTATACCAGTTTATGAAAATGATCGACAAAATATTCGATCTGTATTAAATGTAAAAGATTTAGCTTTTATTAATACAGATGATAAAGTTCCAGTATCAACTGTTTGTGATTTTTATAATCGTTCAATTATCATTGTATTGGATACAACTAATTTAGGAATGATGTTAAAAGAATTTCGTCAAGGTTAGTTTAATGTTTAGCATATTTATTTTTAGATACATTTCCTTGTATAATTTATCTTTTTAACAGTTTAGGGGTTGTGGAGATTGTTAAGTTTTTGATTGGGATCATGAACCGATTGATTTTAGCCACCATTGAAAACCTGGAAGCACTGGACGGCCGTTTCGTCCTATTGTGGGACTCCTCAGCAGTGCGCATCCACGATCCCGCTCGGGGGTGAAGACCCTGGGCTCGAATCCCGCGAGCGGGATCGTGGATGCGCACTGCTGAGGAGTCACACAATAGGACGAAACGGCCGTCCAGTGCTTCCAGGTTTTCAATGGTGGCCTAGCATCAATCGGTTCGTGATCTCAATCAAAAACTTATATTTTTAATTTTTCAAATTTGTGAAGATTGTTAAGTTCTATAGTTTACATCACAAACTTATCTTAGTTAAATAACTTTTGAAAATTTGGCAGCATTGAGTAACTGTTTAATCTTAGTATGAGACCCCTTAGCCATAAGCACTTACGACCCCACTGGGGATCGAACTCAGGACCTTGAGGTCTCACAGGTAGTGCTTAAAATTTAGGCCACTGAGTGAGCATTCATTAGTTTACATTTTTTACTTCATCATCAATTCTTTACATCTATAATAATAATAGTAATAACAATAGTAGTGTGTTCACTAGTTACTACTCTAGAGACGAAATTCCTGAAGTTTTAATGAGGTGTGGTCAAGTGGAGTTTAATTGTACTGAGAGCGGGGCTGTTACTTACCAGTAGCACTCGGTAATGGTTTCGCAATATTGCGAACCGATTGAAGTTACACAACTAAACCACTGGATCCAAACTCAATAATCTAAAAGCTAAGTCGTCACCTGAAACTCCTAGGTAAATTTGTGACAATGT
Organism: Schistosoma haematobium; assembly: GCF_000699445.3. Classification (NCBI taxonomy): domain Eukaryota; kingdom Metazoa; phylum Platyhelminthes; class Trematoda; order Strigeidida; family Schistosomatidae; genus Schistosoma; species Schistosoma haematobium. Next base: position 34,560,600 of record NC_067199.1, on the reverse strand, counting down.
CGTGGATGCTCATTATTCCATATTCTCGTAATAGGACTAAACATCTGATCAACGATCCCAGGTTTTCAAAGGTTGTCTAACTAAATTCTGTCCGTGATATAAACTATAATATATCATTTACTTAGTGTTCTCCTCTAATTATGCCTATGTATAGATAATGTAACCTATTAACTATATTTATAAGTTTGTTAAGCCAACTCTAAACCAGCTGTATGTGTAAAGACAGCTACTTAAAACGTAGCAGATATACCTTAGTGAAAAATGTGAGTATATATATATATCGCTACTTTTGAAAATGTATTGCTGACATCGGATGAAAATATTATGCTGGTAATATTGAGGTTCAGCAATGTAGGTTCAAAAACAGTAATGATATAATTAGTGTTAACATCCTAAAATATTCACCTCAGTGGCTTGAAGATTTTTCAAGGATATCGTCCTAATGGCTTCTATATTGTACATTAATGTTTGACTTTGAGACTAGGTGTAAAAAGTTCAGAGATGGTCAGTTTATAACCTGGCGCCGTTTTAGTAATAATAATGGCTATATAGAATTAACGTTTGCCTCTCCATCAAGACTATTTGGTTGGGATTCTAGAGACGGTGCAACTCAGTGGCTTAAAGCATTATCAGACACGGGTCAGATTAGAAACTGATGATGGTACTACTGTAGTTTTCTTCTACATTCTCCGTAAAAACGAAAAGAACTCTTCTAATTGAAAGAAATCCTTTGTGGCTGTATTTTTACCTGAACTATGTAACTTAAGGTGCAGTATTCTAGTTTAATTTTCTTTTTTTAGTTGTATTCTCAATATTATCTGTTTATTTGTTTGACCTATACTTTTGGTATCCTGTTGTACCAGAATGTATGCATACTACACACAAATAAAAATTAATAAGTACATATTTTTCTATTCGGACAATTGATTTTCGAGTAGGTTTTGTTTATAAAATGTTTTCAATTTATATAATACGGTCAATTTAAACACGTGATTGAAATCTTGTAGTACAGTCGAAGCTAAGTCTAAACCATTCTATCCGAGCAGAATATATCGTTAGTCACTTTGTTATGTATACCGTTCTAGTATAGTTTTGTACTGTTTCCAGTTAACTGTTACAGCATTACTCTACTGAAACTCTAATTAATTCTCCATATTACAGTACTGGTATTTAGTTTGTAAGTGTTTGTATTTTCCCGTCTGTAATTCTAACAACTCCAATCGATCAGTGTCTATTGGCACATGTACATGCTGTGCGGATTGCCTCGATATTTCAATTAGCCACAAAACTTAATTTCTCATAAGATAACCTGTCGATGGTTGAAGCAATTGGTACTGAAAAGATGGATAGTGGCTAGCAGTGGAATTCAGGACGCGCGTTTCGTCTTATTTGGGACTTGTCATCTGGATGTAACTGCATGCCAGAGTTGATATTCACTCTGCGACTCGAACCCAATACCGTTCGCTTCAAACGCCATCGCGCTATCCACTTAGCTACTGAGTCCTGATAATAACAATCTGAAGATAAAATTAAAAACAACACTAAGTGAATTCAAATGGTACTGGGTTTAAATCTGGGTGGGAAATTGGAGGTCGAAACGCAAGCATATTCATTTGATAAGTCCCTCCCCCCCCCGAAAAAAACGAAACGCTTTCTGGATTCCGATGCTAGCTAGTCTGCAACTTTAATAAAAAAACTCTTATTTAATGTTATCAAATAGAACATATTCTCACACAATACCTAAGTGTTTCCATAATTTATAGCTACCTACTGAATTATTGAAAATATTCATTTCATGAGTTTATCTATTCAAACTATGTTTTTTTGTTAAAGTGGCATCATAATGAAAATAAAAAAGTAAACATCAAGACATAAATTGCCTGACAACTACTATCCTTTTTTATTCACTAAAATCTTGTGTTATCATTTTGTTGTTTTCACCACATTAAATCTAGTTTTTTTTTGAGTAATGGCTCAATCGTTCAGACTGGGACAAATTTGCGCTATCCTAAGATACCATACCATGTCAGTACGACAAGATAAAATAAAGAAAAATGAGTAGCAAGGTAGTCGAAATAATCATAACCATGATTAGAAGGACTAAACATTAAGAATCCGGTTTAAGAAGAAAAAGTGAAAAAGTTAAACGAAGAAATACTGGAACTCAGAGTCGATATGAAGATGAAGAGTGAATACATCTGCATGTCATCTAACGTCTTCAAACACTGATTGCAGTTATCTTTCAGAACCCAACCAGGTAGTCTGCATCAACTAATATGACTCCGATCAACAATCGATGACCTAATGGATTGGTCCCACTTCATGGTTTCCCCACCCCTAACTCTTCCAAGTTAATTGTATTATAGCCATTATTACATGTCGAGGTAGGAGGTGAGTGGGCATACGAAACACTTGTCCGGGACAAATCAGCCGATGAGAACTCAAAACCTCACCAATTGATTCCCCATCTTTGCCTAGTACCTTGCATCTAACCTTAACAGTGTCCATCCGTTTCTTCCACAATACATGAGCAGTGTTTCGAAGAGACTTGTGATCAGAAACATTTGTCTTTTACCCTAATAAACCCTATCCTACATACATAAAGGAATACAGAATTATTTTCTGTGTAGTATACTCTTTCTTTGGTTGGTAGGTAGGCATCTCGCCTCCTACAGCTAATGTAATTTGACACAATCCAACCGAGATTTCTGAATTTTCTCCGTGATTTTTTCAGACAAGCCACTAAGAACCTGCTACCAGAGTTGATGAGACTTCCAAGACAATTGAAGTAATCATCACACTCAGCTACTTCACTTCTTATGATTAATCTAGGCGATGACGCAACTACTGATGAATTAAAACAACCAGCTTTCGATATATCTCAAACTCCCAACTTCCTGGAGTAATTGATCAATTTTGCGGAGATTTTGGGGGAAAATGCACCAAAAAATTCCATTGGTCTGAGTTTTCTTAAAGATTTTCACTGACTGAGGAAATCTATATAGATCTCAGGTTTTTGAACCTAACTTCAACTACTTCGTTTCTGATGTCTGGTTAACGTATTTCTAGGATTCAGATGAAGATCAGGATCAAAACAGGGTACATGGGTGAATACTAGCACTTAGTAGATGAGTTACGGTGCCTCGAACACTACTACTGCAAGTTTATATTGGACATTATTGTTCATTACAAAATAATGTGTTTGTAACGGCTAGTTACACTACCTCTCTGGCCAAAGTAATCGAAATCAAAGCAGGATTCGAACCCATGACCTACTAGTTGAAAATGGAACCTATGAGCCACAACTTCACACATGGTTACACGTACTTTCTAACTTGAAAGTCTAGATATTGTCTCCATGTTTTAGTGTAAGCTTAGTTACTTGAGATGATATATAGTGAGCCTACGGTATACTATCGAGCCAGTCAGGAAAGCGAAAGCAAATTCAAAGTCATAGCGCGTATATCAATTTAGTATGACGTCATCAATCAAGAAACTATAATTAATTGGGTTGAACTATATTATCAAGAATAAAACGTACAGTTTAGGGTTAGGGTTGAGGATTTAGAGTTAGATTTAAAATTACAGTAGAATAACCACATTCTTTACATTTTAATCTTAAATCATAACCCTAGTTTTAACGTTAATTCTAACATCCAAAGCCTAAATCCAAACCTTGAACTTCTATCGTAATCCTAAACTGTAATGAGTTAGAATCTATGGTAAACTTAGGAATTTCATTCATCATGTAAAAATAATAAATTCCGTGTAATTCCTTTCATTTCGTACAACAGTTCGTCCATCCATTCTTTTTAAAAATATTTTCTACCTTTTGATTGGTTAAAACGGGTGAAATTAGATCTCAATTTTGTTTAGCAGCATAATTTCGTTTTACTGTGATATATTTGATGTTCACTTTCTTGTAACTTAGTCAGTTGGAAATTTAATTTTTACTCGGAAGGAAAATAATACAACACAAAATTTATCATCACAATGGGGGTTTTGTGGAGACTGTTGTAATTTATTAGTTGAATAAATCAGTGAGCTGGCATCCAACGGTGTTAATGTCTAACTTCAACCAATTCACGAAATTGAGCCACTGTCCGCAATTGTCTTCAATGAGTCACTGACTCACAACAGACATGGTTGAACTCCACTGGTCACTGTTTCTCACTAGAACTCAAGAAAATAAATCTTGAAGCCAATCGCTAGTGAGCACATGATGATTATTATCTAGAGATTAGTCGTTCGCGCACGAGACCGAAGGTCTTGTGTTCGAGTTTCGTGTGTGGGATCATGGATGCGCACTACTCATGAGTCCTATACTAGGACAAACCGGCCATTCAGTGTATCCAGGTTTCCCATAGTGGTCTAGCTTAAATTGACTCATGAATTCAACACAATTTATTCTTCAGCATTCTTATTTCATTAATTATTTCAGTATATTCAATGTGTGAATAATTCGAAACTTGACCATAGAAATAGACCTTTTATATTAAAAAATATTGAGATCATATATACAATTAGAATTTATATTGTGGTTCATGATTTAATGAAAATAGTTAATAATATGGATTTAACCAATAAGATTATCTCTGCTTACAATGGTTGGAGATGTTGAGAATGCGGAACATTATAGTGATCATAATTGTTAATGATGAGGTAAATCCATTTCTTCTTTATCTCTCGTTGGATTTTAACTATTTTTCTTCGACAAATTCATTCATTCTTCTTAAGATCATATTGTCTATGCCGAATTCTTTCTACTATCGCTAATACTTTTATTATTTCTACTACTATGAGATCTGTTTTGATAATTTCAACTTATTGTGATGATTTAGTGTAACAATTCAAATTCGATGCGTATGTGTACCAGGTTAACTGAATAAATTTTCATGATATCGTTGAAAAATCAATCTAATTCATTTTTGTATTGGTTGTTTGAATCTTCCCATTGACGTTTAGGACTGCAGTTGATCAGTTTCTTGTTGGTATATATGCGTCCTATACGGATTGCCTCGATATTGCCTTAAGTCACAAGCATTATAAACAGAGATGGATGGTGACTAGTAGTGCAATCTAGGATGCGCGTTTCGTCCTATTCGGGATTCGTCAGCTGTATGTACCTACATCCAAGAGTTGATATTCACTCCGAGACTCGAACCCAGTACCATTCGTCTCAAACGCCATCGCGTTATCTACTTAAGTATAACTATTTAAGTCCTATAAGTTATTGTTTCACGTCACTCAATAATAACGTCATATTGTGAATTTGAAGTATTGTAATAAATAGGCTAATTTTAAAATATTGTATATTGAATATACTTGTTCACAAGGTTTTAATTGCTGAAAAATGAACTGACCAGATCTTCAAAAAAAACTCAGGGACCAACAGATGATTCCACCAGGCATATATGAAACAATTAAACCGATAGTTACCCATTTACCTAGGTTGTACGGACTACCGAAGGTACATAAACCGGGTATCCCATTGAGACCAATTTCGAACATGTACGATTCCCTTTATCATACTGTAGCAAAGTGGTTAGTAACCGTTTTAAATTCACTCCACAAACACCTAGGGATGTATAGTATTAAGGTTGTATTCCGATTCGTCGACAAAATTAAAAACAAACACGAAAGGTCAAACGATGATGTCCTTTGATGTAACGTCATTGTTTACATAGAGAGACTGTAGAATATATTTGTGAACAAGAAATGGAAACTACATTCCCTGTGGAGATCATCGAAGAATTACTACTAAAATGTACATCTCAAACTTAATGGTGAAGGCTATAGACAAATAGATGGTGTCGCAATGGGTCCACCCTTAGGTCCCATATTGTCTGACATTTTTCTCTCTAAACTAGAAAACGGCTCACTGGCACAACAGATCGAAAAGTTTTCATTTTACTGCTGATATATGGACGATACGTTTATCCCTTGTAACGACTATACGGACTTGATAAAAGCACTCGAGCGATTCAATACAGTTCACCCGTCCATAAAATTCATATGTGAGGAAGAAAATGGGGTTATAATATTCTTTCTAGATGTTCTGATTACAATGAGAAAAGACGGGTAATTAAGGAGAAACATAAACAAGAAAACTACTTAGACGGGCCAATATACAAACTTTCTTAGTTTTGTTCCTCTGCAATATAAAAGGAACCTGTTTAAGACGCTGCACCATAGAATCAAGACCATATACTCTCTAGATACGGTCGAAGATGAAAGAAAGGCATTATACACGATCCTGGAAGAAAATGGATATCCAGAGAAATTTATAAATAGAAAAATAGCCAATAAAAGAAAGCATAGAGTATGCCTGACCGTGAATAAAAAGCCTCTGTATATACGCTTACGATTCAGGGGCGATGCACCTAGTGAAATTCTAAGACTGAAGTTACGCAGATCAATTCAAAGAGCTTTTGATGCAGGTAAACTACAATCAATGTTTTCTACACGTCCAATGATCACTCCAAGGTTGAAAGATAAATTGCCTAGACTAGCCACTTCTTTCTGTATCTATCATTTCAACTGCTCCTATGGAGCAAGTTATATTGGCAGATGTTCTAGGAATTTGTATATTCGGGCTCGTTAGCACCTCCCAGTGTGGTTAAGCAAAGGTGTAGTTAAAACGGTTAACAGCTCCATTTTAGCCCATTTAATTTGGACGGGACATACAGCCAACATGGAGCAATCTTTCGCAATAATATATTGTGTTAACAGCATTCTACCTAATTCCGTCAGACTGAGAATCCTACAGACGGCTGAAGCAATTGCTATTCGAATCAAAAAGCCAGAACTTTGCATCCAAAAGAAATATGTTCAGTCGTTTCTTTTACCCCGGCCAACTTTGGAGCCAACTAGTTAATAATCAATTTTATAAGATGGTGACGTAACTTGATTAATGTTCATTTTTATATCCAGAACTTATTTTATTCACACATCTTGCCAGTGTCGTTATTATTATTATACTTGCTAACCTTTTTGAGAAATTTATTTAGCATCCACCCCTATCTACTAATTCATATTATTCTACATATTACGTAATTTCCGATTTTTATTCCATTATTCTCTCTCTCTCCCTCACCCCATGTTGACCATATTCATTCTGATCATTCATTTCACAATTTCATTCCACTTATAAAGTGATTCAAGTTAACATTACATTAGTCAGCCCCCTAACATTAGTGATTTGATTTTATATGACAATCTTTAATTCACATGTTACAATTATAAATGATGTACTCTGCCATAGACCTGACCAATTTTATGGATTATTAATTTGGATATGAGATAATTGTAGAACCTGATGAGAAATTCATTGAAAAGAATATTCTTCGTTCATATTGTGTTTGAATACACTTGTTTTCTTTGTTGTTGTCGAAAAACCACATAATCTGAGTATGTTTTTAATATCTTGTTGTTACTACATAAGGGAGTTCTTTAAAGTTCATAAAACTTGATGTTATACATTTCTATCGCCTAATTGACACAGTATTATCACTAATAACAAAAAATTATTCAACCCAATGATATTTGTTCATTTTATCTGTCAGTCAGTAACAACGTAGAACTTCGCACGTACGTACATCAGTTTGAGTTTCCATACCACATTAGCACACAAATGCAATTGTCGATTCAAATCCCATAGTGGTAGAGGTAGTAAAAGTATGAGCAGTAATTGGAAATACTAGGGTTTGAAGATGTTATTTAAAGAGTATAATCCAGTGAAAAAAATTTGGAAAGAAAATAAAGGACATGAAGAATTCAAAAGATTAGGATTTGGGAGAACACAGAGAGTGGATGCACCTGCGTCATTGTAAACGATTTTGAGCCATGTCATTCAGGGTCTCTAACCATCGGCTGCTATCGTCTCGCGGATCCCAACCAGGTAGTCTACACCTACCAACATGGATCAGTCCACTTGTCAATGACTTCATGGATTTGTGTCATGTTTTGTTCTGGCCGCCCCTAGCTTTCTTCCAACCTACTCCTATACCACTGAACATAGCACGTCGAGGCAGTCGGTGGTTGGGCATAAATAACACGTGTCCAAGCCATCTCAACTGATGAAGTTTCACTACGTCATCAATTGATTTGCCATCCTTACCTAGTACCTGTTTCCTAACAACTGCATTACTTACTCGATGGTCCCAAGATATACGATCAATGCTTCGAAGATATCTATGATCAAATACTAGTAACCTATGAATATCCTCTAGTCTTACCGACCATGTTTCACTGCCATATAGTAGGACGGAACGAACTGCTGCGCAGTAAACACGTCCTTTGGTTGGTAGACGGATACCTCGTTTACGCCATAAATGACGCGAGTTGGTAAAAGCTAGTCGAACCTTCTGTATCCGTGCTGAGATTTCGTCAGACGTCAGACAACAAGGGTTGATGAGACTCTTAAAATAAATGAAGCGGTCGACACGCCCAACTACATCACTCCCTATCATTAGTTCGGGTTTCAATGCAACATTATTATTAATTGTTTAATGACATTTGATATTAGTTGGTGATGGATAAATAATTTCCTAATAGTATATTTTCTCATTTATTGATAAACATTGTTATCTCATTGGAGACCACTGATTGACAAATTCAATGCAACTGTTCCAATATTTTCTGTATTTAGAAAAAGTATTATCCGACTTCCTATTCATATCCTTTCAGAAGATGTTTTATATAATGAATAATGTACTGTTAGAATAAGATAAATAAAAACAAACTAGAAATGCGTCACGCTAATTATCACAAGTTTATATGGTAAAAGTATAATATTGAGGGATGAGCTTGACAATTAGTTCTTAAAATGACCACATGATTTTGAAGACACTTTTTCAACTAAATTAACAGTGAGTGTCTGTACAAATCAAAAGTATTTCGAAATGGATATAATAAAAAAAATTGTTACAGTTTAATGATTTTAAGAAGTTTATTGACTTTTTAAGGTTATTATAGGTTTTCCCTATTCTACTGTTGTGACAATATGATTACGTAAACTTGTTAATTTGAGTGTAAATGTTTTTTCCTCTAAAAGTTATCTCTCCTTAAATCTCTCATAGCTACAATTAGTTTTATGGAATGTTTGTCATCATCGTAGGAGAACCACCATTGCCTCTATATTGATATACAGAATTCATTTATGAAAATCGTTATCTAGTTTAGAATTTTTAATTGGTCAGCTCATGCACTAATTATTAGCTTGCTAATGAAATGTATTCTGATAGTTTATAATAGAGAGGGAGACTGGAACAAGGCTTGATTGGCTTACATGTTATGTAAAGTCCATACATAAAACATGAACATTTTATGAGTTTAAAGTTTTCTTTAGCATGATAAAATGAAAAAAGGACTTTCCTTATTAGTTTTAAGTCTTTTGAGCATTATACAAAGCCATTTCCGGATCCAGGAATTGAACCGAGGACCTTCGGTCGCACCTGATCGCCTAACTTCTAGACTACTTAGCCGGTATTCAATGGTGTGCATGTCTAAACCCAATCAACCCACGATGATGAGAAACCATTTTTTATTGACTGTGGTAAATATCAGTCTCTCGTCCGACATGGTTGTACCTGAGTGGTCATGACTTCCACGTTTTCACCGGTGGTTTAACTAAAATCAGTTCTACTAAATCCTATGATCTCAACGAAACAATATTCTGATAAGATTATTTATATTGTGCATTTTTGTGTGGTGAATTTCTCATTAAACATTGTAAGTCGTTTTCTCGGTTTTGACTGGCTTGTTTCCATACAGGGCTTTTACTATGTGATTTGGAACCAGTAGATCACAGTCTTGAATGCAGCAGAAATAAGTGACACGTAATGATAAAATAATAATAGTAACAATGGTAATCATTTTTGTCCAATACTCCATTTGTTTGACTGCAGTAAATAAATTCTAGGCACACAATATTAAATATTGGGAAATGTTTTTTTTACGTTGCGTACAAATTGCCCATGCATGAATTCCATTGCTGTCGAAGACTCGTGTTTCTTCAAAAAAGGATGAGTCATAAAGAAAACACACCAAATCTTGTGATGGTTTCACTTAAATTTTATTTTACTTCAGACTTCCGGTAGATTGTTAGGCCCTTTATAAAAACCCATGAGTGTTGGTGTGGTGTATGTTACTTATGCTGACAGATATAAGTAGTATGTTGCTGCAATCGGAAGTGGTATGCCTAGCAGCAGAATATTAAACTAAAGAGAATTGCAAGGAAATCAGAGAGCAATCAAAATAACGACAGAATTAGAGGAATAATAGAGTAGGTAAAGGATAACGCAAAGAAGATATGCAAATGATGTATTTAATGTATGGTTTTTATATTTTGCTAAGCCATTGTGTAATTTTGCATTAAGCAATAAATTTGTTTCCCCCACCATAGTTTTTCGTTCACTACATTGGTACAATTATGCGGTTAACATGCATAAATAATTGGTCTAAAGAAATTTGAAAATGAGAGAGAAAGTTCACTGCACAGCTATAAAATAAACGGAATATTAGTTTATCAGATTCGGATCGATTTACTCTTCAGTAGTAAATCATAAATATATTTCTATTGCGTATTTTATATGAACTTTAAGAAAAAAATCCACCCCAAATTTCCCATAATTATACAACAAAGTCATCACCTAATATGTAACATATATCTGCTTTTACTAGTTTGGATAGGATCCATCCGACACGACTTGGATTCCGAAGAGTTGGTCATCGAACAACAGTTTCATGTTTATGTTTCTTTTAGATGGTTTATGATGATTGTTCGATTTAAAATGTAAATCATTGACTACTAACTTTAGAAAAACCCATTCTAGATCAGGGAGCACTGAAGAGGCTTTTCTTCCTTGTATTGGACTCTTTAGTAGTGAACACCCACGATCCCAATATAAATCGAATCTAGAACCTTCACACATATGGACAGCTGATTTCACACTTAACGGTTCATGTTTCCAAATTCATTTAGATTGGAGTATTATGTGATTATCATTCATTGCCATCTGTGAAACTAGTTTTAGTTGCAACATGATTAAATTCCACTGGTTACAAATTATCACTAAGATTTTAATAGTCGTTCTTGGAGTTTGTCATTAGACTGTGTAATTCTGAAACTATAAATCTTTTCAAATGATTATCACTCATTCATTATTTTCGATATATACTGTTTTATGCTTTCTAACACAATATCCCTCTCCCATTCTCTTGACAATCATTATTTATTTAACTAAATATTAATTGATTTTAGGAAGAGCTCATATGGCATTTGTTGAGCGTTTAGTAACAGAAGGTGACTGTGATCCATATCGTGAAATGATTGGTCTAGTTACACTCGAAGATGTTATTGAAGAAATTATTCAAGCTGAAATAGTTGATGAAACAGATATTTTAAGTAAGCTTTATTGTTTTATCAACTATTCTTTTTTTCGTATTATTTCTCGTCAGTTGTTTTCATTTTCAGTAAGTATGATTTGTGTCTAATGAATGAGGTGCCTTTCAGTTGAGTAGTCTGTTGTAGCTTAGTTTAAGATAATGATTATACTCTATCGCAAACTGATCATAATTTAGAAGCAATGACTATTACATTTTAACTTGTTACTTTTTCGCATGCCTACCACTGTACTTCATTCGATTTTGCTCAGAAAGGAACAAGGACTAAACGAATGACAAGATATAGTCCAAATATGAGTATGTACAGTTAAATTAGTCTTACATATGGTTTAATATGTGTATCTTGTATTAATCTGATTATCCAAGTAAAAAAAATCAATAAGATAGACATAATTTATCAGAAGTACGTTATGTCTTTTTCATTAAGATCATGAATAGATCAATTGGAAACCTGGAAGTACTGGTGGTCTAACATTGATCAATTCATGATCTTGATTAAAACTCGACAATCTTCACAACTCCTATACTGATAATTATATCTTTGTAGTCCTTTCTTCCTATCACTTTAACAAATACATATACTCAACAATGACGAGTAACATGATGTTTATTATTTTTCCAACAATTTGTTTTCTAATCAACCATAACAAATTAATGTGACACATGAAATTCATATGGTTTTTAACCTTGGAACTTTGTAAATAGAAGTTTTAAAATAAAATCATAGGATGGTATGCGATAAATGCAATAAGTTGTTTACCAGTTTGGAAATAGTAAGGCATAATGTCGCGATAAAAAAACGTTATAGTAGTTATCTTGTTTTGTTTTTTGTGGTGATAGTTAGAACTTTGTACATTTTAAATGATTCAGTCTATTAACTGGATGGATGGGGTTGAACGAATTTTTTATTTATTTCAGCGACACATAAGTGTAGATAATTCATCAGACCCGGTCTCATATACAAAATGGATTAATGATTTTTAATGAAGTTACTGAGATTCATCTTTTATTTTAAAAAATGGCATTCAGTTGAAAAGGTTTTGTGAAGACTGACCTAGTATGTAGGTCACATTCGTCATAGGTTACTGAAAATCAAAGAGCACTGGAGAGATTTCTCGTCCTACTATGAGCTCACCGACGATTCCACTAAGAATCAGACTTGTGACCTCGAGGTCTCGCGGTGAACACTTGCTCAGTAGATCTACTATACCAGAGCCCATTGTTACAGTCCTAACACAACGACCAGCCAATGTCACTAATGATAACTATTTCACTTACGATGTGTTTGATCTCTACCAGTCATGACTTTTTACTAAAACTTCAGGAATATGTTGAAGTGAGTCACTGTTGATATAATTATTACAGATTATTTGAAGCGCTTTTGTGGAGTTCAGACTGTTGAGAAGTCCCACGCTGAAACGAAACAGCTATCTAGTGCCGTTTGTTTGCAATGGTGCTCCAAATCAAATCGATTTGTAATTTATACACCTTAAAGCCTTCAAAACGTTGTGAAAATTCATTCTTAAGAGTTGAAATCTAACGCCACTCTAAGCAACAATGCAAGCATGTTCGGGATGCGATTCTCTCCCTCGAAATGCAAAATGTTGCTTCAGGATTGGGTTACATCGACACCCGAACTAGTGATAGGGAGTGAAGTAGTTGAGTGTGTCGACCGCTTCACTTATCTTGGAAGTCTCATCAGCCCTTGTGGTTTAGTGTGTGACGAAATCTCAGCACGGATACAGAAGGCTCGACTAGCTTTTGCCAACTTGCGTCATTTATGGCGTAGGCGAGATATCCGTCTACCAACCAAAGGACGTGTTTACTGCGCAGCAGTTCGTTCCGTCCTACTATATGGCAGTGAAACATGGTCGGTAAGACTAGAGGATATTCATAGGTTACTAGTATTTGATCATAGATATCTTCGAAGCATTGATCGTATATCTTGGGACCATCGAGTAAGTAATGCAGTTGTTAGGAAACAGGTACTAGGTAAGGATGGCAAATCAATTGATGACGTAGTGAAACTTCATCAGTTGAGATGGCTTGGACACGTGTTATTTATGCCCAACCACCGACTGCCTCGACGTGCTATGTTCAGTGGTATAGGAGTAGGTTGGAAGAAAGCTAGGGGCGGCCAGAACAAAACATGACACAAATCCATGAAGTCATTGACAAGTGGACTGATCCATGTTGGTAGGTGTAGACTACCTGGTTGGGATCCGCGAGACGATAGCAGCCGATGGTTAGAGACCCTGAATGACATGGCTCAAAATCGTTTACAATGACGCAGGTGCATCCACTCTCTGTGTTCTCCCAAATCCTAATCTTTTGAATTCTTCATGTCCTTTATTTTCTTTCCAAATTTTTTTCACTGGATTATACTCTTTAAATAACATCTTCAAACCCTAGTATTTCCAATTACTGCTCATACTTTTACTACCTCTACCACTATGGGATTTGAATCGACAATTGCATTTGTGTGCTAATGTGGTATGGAAACTCAAACTGATGTACGTACGTGCGAAGTTCTACGTTGTTACTAACTGACTGACTGACCATTTGTTCGTGAACTAGATTTAATGGAGCTCGTTATGTGTCTGATTTCGTTAAATCATTATCTTTAGGCTTCTCAATTTGCTTAGACATTAATTTTAGTCTAATTTCAAACACTTCAACTTCTGCATATAATTATATGCAGAAGTTAGAAATGTAAAAAATTCCATAGTTCGTAATTTATTGTTGGCTTCATTTAGTTTGTCATTTGTTTTGACACGTTTCTAAGGTTTCGAAAATGAATATTACCATACTAAAGTATATCAGAATACTGTGCTTTGACATCATCAATAACTACAAAACTTGTATATTGAAATATTTCTCAATATTTTAACATAAAATACCATATTTTCCTTAAGTTAATTTTGAATCATTTCACTACTAACCACTTTTGCATAAGCAAAGGTGGATAATGGCTAAAAGTGGAATCCAGGATGCGCTTTTCGTCCTATTCAGGTCCTTTCAGTTGAATGTACCTGCATCTGTGTTGATGTTCACTCTGGAACTTGAACCCAGTACCGTTCGCATCAAACGCCATTGCGTTATCCACTTAGCTACTGAGTCCTGATAACCACTTGCTCGTCCAATATCCAGGCAATACGCACATTATGCACATATGCTAATAATAGACTGATTAATAGCAATCCAAAACATCAATGGGACGATTTAAGTAAACAATATCACTTTTACATATATTTCTAAATCATCTCATGGATGTAGAATCTACTTGATTAATTATAAAATAGATGACACTTCGTAATATCTATCATTATGACTAAGATACTTTCATTAAATTAATAAATACCCACTAAGTTACGAAAATATATTTGGTTCATAACTTCAAAATGGTGCTCAACATATTCTTTAATGTCCACGGTTAATTGCTAACCATATTTCTTTTTTTATTTAAAAATAAACACATGAAATTAATAAAATAAGAAGAAAGAAAGAGTCGAAATATAAGCCATGTATACATAATACAAAACAACATTGAACACAGTGGATAACATGATTCGAGAAATATGAATGAGATTTGGTGAACGATGAAAAACAATTTCACATAGAAGTAATAACAACGATACCACTTGGTATCAAAACATGAATAAGGAATTGAAATTGTTAAGAGATAAAAGAAGTATATTTTTAGATAGTAAAGAATAATTGTGTAGTAATTTATTTGAATTTAGATTCTCTTATATGGCTGAGGGTAGGGAGAGCTAGCTCTCTCTTTCTTTCTCTCTCGAAATAGTCTCATATAATCACACGTTCATAACCACTGCTAGGAAAGTTCAACTCACTGTATTTCTTTCAGCAAACGTGTTGTTTATAAGAATGAAAGGATGAACATCTAATATACACCAATAAGACCTGATTGATTAATCACGAAGGATTCACTTAAGAAAGTTAGAAAGTATGGTCCACACAAACCCCAAGAACCTTAAACAATGAATGTCGTTTGAGCTTACTTTGTTTACTAATTTCCATGGAACTGGATCTCATAACATTGTTTCATTGTTTTATGGATGAAAATTTTAATTAAAGGCTCGAGGAATGGTCTCTCTAAAAAATTTACCTATTATGGTTTGTGCCTTTTAGTATATATCTCATCCTACTCACAATTATGGTGATTTTGCACAAAACACTCTATTCTCTGTTTTTGATTACCTATTAAAACGATAATTTGGATTGACGGTCACAATAAACCTTTAATTATTCACTATATATGAAATATATTTTTGAGATATCGAAAATATGTCTGGGTGTTATATCGAGTTTACGAAAATATTATCAATATAATTGTAATACTATTATTATTATTATTATTATTGTTATTATTATTATTATTATTATTATTATTATTATTATCATTCACAACTGAAGTTGGAACAGTAAATTTGTTTATTGAAACGTTTCAATTATGATTTTAAGCTTAACTAGTCAGTACTTTGTTAGATAATAATTAGTAAAATGAGCAAACAACTAATGTTAATTAAAATTAAAGGTTTGTGTATTCTGAATATTGATAATCACTGGGTGGTTATTGGGGCTCAACTACACATAGTGTATATAACACTCTAAACGATTGGCAATATGTTCAAATTTTTATGTATGCATAAATAAATTCAACTAATGACTTCCGAATGAGTTGAAATACCTATCTTAATTGTACTACTATTCTATCATGAGAAATATAACAAATGACTACTAGTTTCGTCTGCTGTTATACCAGATTAGCAATAATTTTTCAGGCTTCCACAAAGCTTATTTATTCTAGAAACACATTAATTATACCCTTTAACCTTCATAGTAAAATAATATTAAATATTATTTTTGGAAATTTTTTATTCAATATTACTATTGTTTAAATCACGAACTAGTTTTGCAAAGACCGCCATTGAAAAACTGGAAGCACTGGAATGTTGTTCTGTCTTAAAAGGGACTCCTCAGCTCATTGGCTTAGAATTTAAGCTTTCGCGCGCAAGAAGAAAAGTTCTCACTCTGATCCACTGTGGAAATTGTGGATGTGCATTATTGAAGAGTCCCATTCTGTGAAGAAACGGCCGTCCAATGTTTCCAGATTTTCAATGGTGATCTAGCTAGGACCAATCCGCGATCTAAGCAATGGTAGTATTAAATAGAAAGTTCTCGCGAAATACACGTCAAACTAGATTTACTATACTTCCAATTAACTCAACTGAGAAAGTGAGTAAATGAAGTGCAGCGTAAGCTATAAGAAAACATGTAATTACCTTTTCATGTTCATTGTTTCAATGGAACTTCTTTAATAATTAACAATCAACATTAGGATACACACGTTGAACACGTCTTAAAACTTATCAATTTACTATATTTTTGTAATTTAGTAGGCTTCTATACCTACGGCTAAATGCACATGAACTACAGCATTACTAAAACGTAAGCATACATAATTACATATGCACCTTAAATATTTTAATTATTATGGAAATCATGGGCCGATCAATGCTAGACTACCATTGGAAACATGAAAGCACTAGACGGCAGTTTAGTCCCAGTATAGTGGACACTACTCACATGATTGCTTGTAAGTATTATGTTGCGGAACGTGGCCTCAAAGTTTCTGGATAAACTGAAGAGTTTTTGCACAACGGAAAAACGGCGTTGGCAAAACATTTGGTAACCAGATGAAAAGATTGTCTGACTCTAGAACACACTAAAAGATGTAAATGGACGATTGATGTTTATGAATGTGTATTATGTAAATGCTTCATAACCTTCTACAGTAAAAATAGTTTTCTTCTGACTATTTTCTTACTGGTATATCATCTATCAGTGATATGGTCTATTACTTCGTGATTTTTCTTCGTTTTCCTTCACACTAACCTTACCGTTAGTTATCAATGTTTGTGTAATTCCATCACGGTTAAAAAATACTTATCAATGTTCCTTGCTGAATGAATAAGCTCAGTTTTAAACGTTTAATGTCTATGATTTCAAAGTATTCTAAAAAACTAATAAAAAACCTAAACCTAGTATTCTTAAATTTACTGAAACCATAGCCATAAAACTTTGGAAGCTAAACATATACATTCAAAATCAAACACTGATAAATCTTTCTATAAGCGTTCGCGGGCGAAATCGAAGGTTCTGGGTTCGAGTCCTGCATGTGGGATCATGGATATGCACTATTGCGAAGTCCCATACTGACGAAACGGCTATCCAGTGCATCCAGGTTTTCAATGATAGTCTAGCTTAAATCGACTCATGAACTCAACTATAAAAATCTTTCTTTATCAAAGTGAAATGACACTCACTTCATTACATCATATTTTATTTCAACCTTTTTGCAATGTTTGGTTACCGCATTCTCATTTCTTTTATTTTTCTTTTCGAATTTGTAATTTTATTTCTAATTAACTGATTTCAACTGGTTTTTTTTATTTTAATTATTTGTTATTGGAATTATACATACAAATTCATGAAAATATACAATCATCTACAAGCCTTTCATATCAATATCACATATACACCAGAGAATTTGTGAAGGATTATTTTTATATTCGGAATTATACCTCATTTTTATTTACTCATCCTCCGACAGAATAAATTTACAGAAACAAGAATGAGATACTAAATAGAATATCATCAGTATAAGGTTGTGGAGATTATTAAATGCTCATTAATGACTAGCTTCATTAAGGAATTCTCGGAGTTCTAGTGTGTCGGATAGAGACAGGTATCTACCTCAGTACAATGGAAGATGATGGCAAAATTTCGCTGATTGGTTGAGGTTAGACATTAACACCGTTCGATGCCGACTCAGTGGTCTATAGTTTAAGCGTTTGCACTCGAGACTGAGGGTCGTGGGTTTGTATCCCGCGTACAGGATCGTGGATGCACACTGTTGAGGAGTCCCGCAATAGGACGAAACGGTTGTCCAGTGTTTCCAGGTTTTCATTGGTGGTCTAACATCAATCGGTTCATGATCTCAATCGAAGGAACTAAATAGAATAACCTAAGGATTAGTTCCAGCTGTTATTATTAAAAGCTTCAAAGTGTAGCTAATCCAATCGACATAAAAATCAAATGTGGTTATCAGTAGAAAACTTGTGATCAGTAATGTTTGAACATCTCTATGAATAATATTTCTGGAGCAAATATTTCGTGCAATTGGTTCCCTTTTATAAATTTAAATAACAATTGAGTGAGAATAATGCGAATTCATTATATTTCATGGTTTTTCATCAGCTGCTTACATCCATACATGTATTAAAGTGTATCATTGAGGTATGACATAATATGAACCGATCGATATTGCTGTCGGAAAGATTATTAATAATAGCTATGTTTATATATGTCTGAGCATGAATAGGTTTAAGGTCATTTGTAGATGGGTTGCAGAATTATAGGGAAACGAGCTGAGACAGTAATTAAATCAAGTTCGAGAGCAGATAAGATAGATCATGTGATAATTATAGTTTCGAAGAGTTTACATAACATTCAGAACACCTTAGAATATATATATAGATTTACAATAATGAGATAGTAATTGTGTAGAAATAGAAATTGTAGGGTTACATAATAGTTAAAAAAAAGATTTGGACAAATTAAGTGAGTAAATAAAAGGATGATTTTAGTGTACACGAATTTCCATGATTTCAATGAAACTCAACAATTTCCACAACCCTATACATATAAGAATTAGTTTAGTGAAGGCTTCACATTAACAAAATAATAATCACAAATATAATAATTGAAGAGAATATTTCTCAAGGTTATAAATTTACCATGTTAGTGATAAGTTGATTTCTGTCTCTTTCTGGATACATAAATCAGACTTACGTTTTTTTAATTGCTTCCAAATTGAAGAGAAATATGTAGTGTGTTTAGGTGTAAATAATCTATAAATGTGTAACATCTGAAAATTCTTTTTTCCCACTTTTTTTCTCTCTCTCAAACTTAAGCTGACAATGTACATCATCAAGTGAGACAAGTGCGTAAAAGAGATTTTCGAATGTTCGGTTTACATGATTCTCAAGGTAAATCAAGATTATCACCACAATTGAAAATTGCAGCTCTACGGCATTTAGCCTCAGGTGAGTTTCTTTTGCATTTGCATTATTCATATTTTATAAACTCTTTGTAAAAGTATCTGAAATATCCTTATGGTTTGAGCAGATTCACGTTTGAACAAGGAATGAGTTGAGCCTACGGAATATTCTTAAGTTGGTTAATACTTCGGTTTCGATTTAAGGATTTTGTCGAGATAAGATTAATTTGTAGGTAATATCACAGATAGACTTAATTTGGATTATCGTTGGAAACCAGAAAGCAATAGACAACTGTTTTAACCTAATAATATTCAAAAGCTCGTCATGAGATCTGGCAGTTCTGTACTGAATCTTTTGTGCGGTCTTGTGTGCAGAGTACTGAAGAAATAGCTTTATACTATAACAAAATAGTCGTCTGGTGCTCTTCAGTTTCCAATGTTATCCTAATTGAAGTCGATGTGTGACGATTATTTCCAAGATGTTTTTTGACGCCATCGTTTTTCACCTCACTCCCATACTGTTATTCGCTTTTAAAGTTATGAGACTTTTATTGGCATAAACATTATTTTATATGGTTCTTGCTCGAAAATAATCAATGTGAATTTTCATTTGAATTTGATTTTTGTCATTGGTTAAATCAGCCGAAGAACGATTTATATCCAAAGATCGCACCGGAAATTTATTTCTTGGGTACGTCAGTAACCAACTTCTACTTATATTTCCGAAGTTCTAATGAATATTCTTGATTTACGAATTTCAGGTGTTCGAAATTAAACAGTTACCCACCAACACGATTAAATGACGTTGTGCTCTAGAGTCGACTAGTGGGAGTTAGAAATGTGATCTTTTGTATTTCAACTCATCAGTTTAAGGGTAACACCCGTTGACAGCCCAAAGGGTCATGGCTTTGATCAGTAATAAGATCTTAGATGCGTATCGCTGAAATGTCTCGAATTAGGAAGAACTATTTCACCCAATGTTCCTTATTCTTCAATTATTCCCCAATTAATAAGAATTCGCGACGAAAGCT